>NW_024104954.1:23202-116389 GCF_003945595.2 Pipra filicauda | reverse complement strand
CACCTGTGACAGCTCCCCTGCCTCCCAAAAAAACCAGCAAACCTTTGCCACTTGGCTTTCTGGGCTTGGCCTTAACTTCTCTGAGCTCCCCGAGTGCAAACCTCAGCCTTCTAGTCCTTCCTGCCTCTTTCCCGTGGCAAATTTGGTGCTTCTCTGGGGTTTTCCCCACCCACAGCTGTTTTTTTTTTTAATAGTTACCTCGGTATTCTCATAGATCTGGGCAGAATAAACCCCTCCAGTTCCTTTTTTGTTGCTTTAAACCCTGGTGCTGACCAGCACAACCCCTGATGTTCCCGTGTCTCCTCATGTCTTGACTCCTCAAAAGCTCTTTTACTTTCCTTTCATGCCTTAAAAACACAACCCTTTGGGGCTGGTGGGGGACAAGAGGGGAAAATTTCAGTTTGCAGCCCTGTCACTGGTTGTCTGCATGTACTTTCCTCAAACACTCCTGACTTTATGCTGAGCAGCCCTTCTCTGTCCTCATTTGAGAGGTAACAGATCGCAGTAGAAGCAACATATTTGTAAATATTAGAATCTTTCATCGTCAGCCAGCGACTCTTAGGAAAACAATAATAAAAACCCCTAAAAGCACCCTGAAAATAAATAAATAAAGCTGGTACTCTGTGGTATGGCTGGATTTGAAGAGGAAGGGGCTCGGTTTGTGTGTGTGTGAGGATCTGGAGGAGATGCTCTGGGGAAAAGGAGGGTTTGAGGTCAATGAAGCGACAGGAACTTGGGGTGGAAATGGTGAATTTTAGCCACGTGTGTTGTTTTCTCCACTTGAATGTGCAAATAACAAACAATAAGGTGAGCTTGGGGAGCTCGAGGGCAGGTTTGTCTCCTGTTTCCTACTGTTCCCAGTCACGGAATCCCAGAATATGCCGAGCTGGAAGGGACCCCCAGGGATCATTGAGTCCTTCCAGGGATCATCGAGTCCCTGTGGGTCGTGTCTGCAAACAGCACTTTACCTGCCCCCGGGAGCCTGAGGCAGAGCAGTGGTGGGGAAGACAGCTGTTCATTGCCTGAACTTTCCTGTTCATCCCTAAAGATTAGTTTCCAGTTATTCCTAATTTTCTCCCAGCAGTTGTCTTTGGCAGAGCAGGACCTGGAGCAGGGCAGGGCAGTGACCCACTGGTGAGTGAGCAGGAGCTGTGGCTTGCTGGAGAGAGCAGAGTTCTTCAGGGAGGCTTCCCCTTCCTGCTGGAACTCCCTGGAGAGTCCAGGAAAGGAAGTGAGGGGGGAAAAGGGAAGGAAGGAAGAGCTGGAAATGGCTCCCCTGTTGCTCTGGTGCTCTTTTGCTGAGTGACCTCAGGGTGGCAATGCCAGACCCTCCCTGGGAATTGGGCACCCTGGGACCCCAGGACAGGCACAGCATGGGGGGTGTTCCCGTCTCTGCCAAGCTGGGAATCCCAGAATCCCAGTTTAGGTTGGAAAAGCTCTCCAAGATGATCAAGTGCAACCTTTGATGACCACCTTGTCAACCAGACCAGAGCACAGGGACACCCATCTTCAAATCAGCTTTGGAACTGCAACTGAGCTGAATGGACAGTTTTGCAAATAATTCCTATTTCAGAGCATTTCACTATAAAGGAGGAAGCTTATCAATATTTTATTAGCACTGTTATATCTGTGTATTGTATCACTTCACCTGTAGCAAAGGATAAAAGTACAATGTAGTATATAGTCTAAAACCTAATTAAATTACCTTGTTTCAGCAAATACCTGGACTGGGAGACACATCCACCCACCTCTGCAATCCCAGATTGGTTTGGGTTGGAAGGGACCTTAAAGCCCATCTCGTTCCACCCCCTGCCATGGAACCACTAGCCCAGGTTGCTCCAAACCCAGTCCAGCTTGGCCTTGGATGCCTCCAAATAACCTAAATTCATAACAATCCTGCCCTGAATGTGGGCTCTCATTTTCACAGGCCTGTCCACACAACAGAACTCGCCTTCAGCGTGTTTGTTGCCTTTGGAGTGGGTTGCCATGTCTCAGAAATTCCCTACCTGGAGATTGGCAGCTATTTCAGGAAAGCCAAAGGAACTGGGCAGTGGTGTTGCTTGACATCTTGACTATTAAACTTAATTGCTGTGTGGGCAGCAGCAGCAGTTGGGCTTTTGATGTCTTAGTTGCCAGGAGGGAGGGGGGAGAAGGAAGCAGGAAGATACTGGTTTTATTTTCTTTCCTTTCTGGTGAACCCACCTGTTGTTAGAGTGGAATTTTGCCCATTCCCCCTTCCCCGCTGAGCAGGTTAAAATTACCCAAAAGTTTCCCTCTAATTCCACTGACATTTTTAGAAGGCTCTTCGCTGACAGGGAAGGATCCAGTGGTGCTGGAGAGAAGACCAAAGACTCAGGACTAAAAGACAAGCTTGGAAAACAACAAGATGTGGTGCTGACGCTCCTGGAGGAGGCAGCTTTTTGTTGTCTGCCTTCAGCATTCCATAGGAATAACTGGATTTGGGGGTGGTGTGATGCAGACAGCCTTTGAGAACGATCCCCTCCTGCCCCATGTTTGCCATTTGCAGTCTCAAAAAAGGACCATGTTCAAGCCTGGGGTTTTTGCCAGGTGTGGGAGACGTGCCTGCCGTGGGCACGGCAGGAGCTGGAGGATTATTCTAAGCCTGGTTGAAGTTTAAACCTGGTTTAAGTTTGTAGCAGAGACTTGCTGTCAGGTGAGTTTGGAAAGTTGGCCGGGATGAGTTTATGGCCAGGATAAGGGGCTCAGGAGCCTCCTGGTTTGCAGACTGCAGTGTGAGGGTGTAAAACAGCATTTCTTGTTCCCCACCCTGAGTGCTGAGGCGGGATTTGGGGCAGGCCCGTGGTGGATCTGGCAGGATTCTGTGGGAATATTTAGTACCTTTCCAGGGGGCAGGAATGGTGGGATTTAGGATACAACCTCTCTTTGCCCCTGTTCCCTCAGCAATGTGCTTTTCCTCTAGGTTGTGTTTCCCTCCTGGTGTGGTCACTGTGTCTGTGTGTTCTGTGCATTTGTTGTGTGTGTGAACAGGGAGATGCTCAGAAACTTCAGACTGTCTGTCCTTTAACTCTTGAAAAAGCAGAGTTGTGCTAAAATACCATTACTGCTCTCCCCTGTTGTAAAACCTCTCAGAAGTGACTGACTCCTTTAAAAAAAAAATGCCTACTACATCACTAAGAATAAGCTGTTAATTCAGCTTATGTGTGTGTGTGTTTTTTCTAATCTTTCAAACCTGTTGTGTAATGATGGAAGTTCTTACTCTCTTTACACATCCTGATTTCCCCATTCCCTTGTTCCAGAGCTGTAACACCGGCAATTTCCACCCCAAAATTGCTTTGTTGGCAGTTGTTGATTATTGATTATCTTGCTTTTTTAATCTCTGCCCAGAGAAGCTGTGGCTGCCTCTGGATCCCTGGAAGTGTCCCAGGCCAGGTTGGAGCAACCTGGGCTGGTGGAAGGTGTCCCTGCCCATGGCAGGGGGTGGGATGGGATGATCTTTAAGGTCCCTTCCATCCCAAAATATTCTCCAGTGTCCATCCTGTGGATGAGCTGAAAAGAAGGTGAAAGGGAGGGGAAATAAAAGCAAGGGGAGAGATGCAAAGTGTAATTAATTATGTAGATACGGACCAGGAAAGATGGGAAGTAAATGTGTGCAAGGTGCAGGTGAAGGACTTGCACTGTGGGAGCTCCGGTGCAAATATTGGTGCTAGAAATGAGATCCTGAAGAAAAACTCATCACCTTGGGGAGGAGAAGGGCAGGAAAGGAGTAGATGGTGTAAAGGAAGGGGCAGGAACTGCATAGGAACTCCTGTTCTGCTGGTTTTTTAATCCTGGTTTGTCCATTTCCAAGCCAGTCCTTGTGTCCAGTGATGCAAATATCTAAGTAATAATAGCTAAAAATCAAGGTACACGTGGAGGGGAATGTGTGCAGTGGAGTTGATGTGTTTGAGACCTTTAGAAAAATAAATCAGTGCTTGGTGGCTTTTAATACAGATAATTACAAAGCTCATTGTAGAATAGCACTAATTGTTTTATAGCCAACATAACTTCATTTAACCCTTGTTTTGCTGCCTTAAGATCCCCAAGAAGGATCAGAAGTGTTGCAAGAGGAAGCTTGGAGGGCCTCAAACCCCAATCCTGGGAGTATGAATTCCTCCTGAACTTCTGTCTTGCCTTCCAATAAAACTTGTGATGCTTGATAGTCTTGGAAAGGTTGTGGGCAGCCATAAATGTGGGGGGAACTCATAAATGTGAGGGGAACTTGGGGAAATCCTAAATAAGCTTGATCAGCCTGGTTGTATTTTTTCATTCCTCTAGGAAGAATTCCTTCCTAGGATTTTACCCAGTGGCAGTGGCACCACTTCTTTCTCATTCCCCAGGTCAATTCTGAAGGCAAAATTCTCTTCAAATGGGGTAAAATCCCATTTTTTTTTTGCTAGGATTGTGGCAGTTACTGCTGAATTGTGATAACCAGCAGCTGAGTCCCAGCTTTGAGCTGCAGTCTGACTGAAATCACAGCTCTGAGCTGAAGTGAAGGGGCACCTTCAGTAGTTTGAGATTTTCCAGCACTTCCTGATATGTGCTTTTAATAAGGTGACTATTAGAGGTTTGTCCTCTACATCCAGACAACCAAAGTGGTCCCAAATCCACCACAAAAATCGAACACTTGTACGTTTGGGCTTGTTTTCCTCACTCTCTTGCTGTTGCTCTTGTGCCCGGGTAATTCAGCAGATGAATTCCTGCTTGTGGCAGTGACAGTGTTTGTGTCCATGAGCTCCAGGAGGAGGAATTGGAGTCTTTGGGCTCAGTGTCCCTCTGCACCTCCCAGCTGAGTGTGCCCTGACCTGCTGACCTGGCAGGGAAAACCCTGCATGACGCTGCCTGAGCCCAGAATCTTCTGCGTTTTGCCATCCCCTGGTAGAGAAACCCCTTCCCACATCCTTTAAAATGTCTTGCTTGCCCTTTTGTGCCCTTAATTCCTGTTGGCCATGTGCCTGCTGGGTTCCCTCTGCCCTCTTTTGCTCTCAGTTCCTGGGTGGAAGGACCAGCTTCAGCTGCTGATTAGTCTTAAGACCTGAGTAAGATCCTACCTTGTGTCTAGGTGGGCATGGAGAAGACAGTCCTTCTTTCTGGTACCTCTGCATTTTAACAAATAAAAAGGCACTTTCTACCTCCTTTCTTCTGTCCCCAGCTTACCCCCCTTCCTCTTCTGGTGTTTGGAGTTTTGGGAGGAGCAGTGGAAGCAAAGGAGTCTGTCAGTCCTGTCAGAGTGCTGGGGGCTGACTCAAGGCCAGGGAAACCATCCCAGTGGGAATGCCCCAGGCAGTGGCCTGGAGTGGCTTTGGGGCACTGCTGGTGTTGTAGGGTTTGGAAAACAATCCCTCTCCCTCCTGTTCTGCAGCTCAACAGAACTGTGGCTTCTCTTGTGTTTGTGGAGTGTTGAAGCATCTTTCTCCTGCCTGTTCTCCCCTCCTTGATTTGGGACACTAAATAGGTGTCTGAGCTTGGGATAGGTGGCAAAATGGTTAAAAAACCCCCAAAGTGACAATTAAATTGATGTCCTGCTCTCCCACTGTCAGTGCCAGGGCCCTTCAGCCTCCGTTGGCCTCACATCACTCCAGCTGCTCCTTCTGCCATCGTCCCCTGTCCGGGCCATTCCTGACTGGCAGATGCAGGGCAGTCCCCTGCTTCCTTTGCTCTGGGGTTCCTCACTTCTCTCCTGTCTCCCTCAGCAGTTCTTTTCTAAAGAATGGAGAAGAATTGATGGTGGGAAAAGCTGCTTTTTTGGGGGGCTGCACTGAGGTGGAGCCCAGAACTGGAGCGGTCGCTGAACCCCCCCAGGCAAAACCAAGTTCCTGAGGTGTTTGTAACAACTCCTTTGGCTTGAACCTTGCCCCTCAGGTTGGACTGGGGTGGCAGTGGGGGTTTGGGACTGGGGTGGCAGTGGGGGTTTGGGACTGGGGTGGCAGTGGGGGTTTAGGACTGGGGTGGCAGTGGGGGTTTAGGACTGGGATGGCAGTGGGGCTTTAGGACTGGGGTGGCAGTGGGGGTTTAGGACTGGGGTGGCAGTGGGGGTTTCTGCAGTTGTCTCTGTGTCCTCCAAGGCCACAGCAGTGTTGGGGGGTGAGGATGCAGAGCAGTGCCACGGGCAGGTTCATCAGCTCCAGGTGACTTGTGAACGTGCTCCTCTCCTCCCTCACCCTGTTGAGCTGCTGGAACTGCCCCTCCAGACCTTCCCTCGGGTTATTAATTAGATGTGAGAGCTCAACCTCTGCCTCTGAGCTCTCTTGCTTCCCACGACGTCCCCTGTGTGTCCCAGGTGGGATTCCTGCCCCAGCTCCTGCTTTCCAAGGGAAAGTCCTCAAACTGCTGCCCTGGATGTTGAGGGGGTTGTTTTGCAGCTGCCAAGGATGGTCCCTGCTCTCTCAAGGGCATGGACTACATAAGTTGCTATGGATCACTTACTCCACCAAGAGCTTTTGTGCTCCTTTTTTCTTTTTTTTTTCTTTTTCTGTTCTAGAGCTTTTTCCTCTTTTTTTTTTTTTTTTTTTTTCCTCAGATTTATTTTTTTTCAGACAGCCCTGTGGACCGGTAGGAATTCCCTCCTGTGTCCGTGGCAGTGTGAGGAGTCCAGACAGCACACTCCAGGGGTTGGATGTTGTACAGACCCCACTCAAGGCATGAGACTTCTATTATTTATTTGTTTTTTCCTGGGAGAGAGAGTTAATATTTTCCCTGCAGGTATTGAACCTGATAATCTGGACATGTTTCTTCCAAGCAAGAGAGTTGTTCAGTAGGAGAAATGCTCCAGGTAGGAGTTGAAATGCTCCAGGTAGGAGTTGAAATGCTCCAGGTAGGAGTTGAAATGCTCCTCATTGAAGAAGGTGGAGAGGGAAAATGTTGTTTCCAGGAGAACTATTTTGAAGTCTGTGAACACAGTTAAATATTGAATTTGCTCAATATTGGTGCTGCTGTGTGATACCTGGGCTTCTGCATCCTCCAATTAACCCTGAAAACACTGGGATTGATGAAGGAAAAAAGGGAAGAACTGAGACACTTCCCATCTAACGAGAAGACAACTGAGCTGAGAACAAATAGTTGCTTTAGGGCTGGAGCAGTTTGATCCTGGCATGTTTTAAACCCCTGTTTTATTAGAAAAGCACTGTGGAGAAAGTTTTCTTTTGAAACAATCCTACAAATTTCTCCTCAAAATCCCACCCTGGGTCTGCTTCACATTATCTGATGCCTCTCCAGGGAATTGCTTGGGAGTTGTTTTTTGGTTTTTTTTTTTTTTTTTGCCTTAAAGAAGAGGAGAAACATGTGAATTGTTTCCCCAGAGCTGCAGCCTCTATCTCCAGACGAGAGGGAAGCACATTGTTTTGTGCCTTTGATATGATCCAGCCAGAAAACAGCCTTAGGGGGAAAAAAAAAAAACTTCCCAGTCCTTGGCAGCAGAGCTGTCTTTCTGTCTCTCTCTTTTTTTTTTATTTTTTTTATTTTCCCTGTCAGTGCCACAATGTTCAATGTTCTAATAACTCCAGATTAAACTCACATGGGGCATCTCCAAAGTCCTTTGTAAGACTCGAGGTCAAAACTTGCTGAAAGTTCAGAGGGACGAGTCTCATTTTCCTAATGAACACCAAAAAAAAAATAATAAAAAAAAAAAGTTCCAGGGTTATTTTGGAATTAGGTCTAAGAAACTGGTACAAGAAGCTACTTCAGGGCTGTAATTTCGTGGCAGTGCAGCCAATTTGTAGCGGCTGCTGAAAACTTTCCACCTTTCCGGGCTGAACCCTGCGAAATTCAGGTCACCAGGGTGATGGGGGGGTCTCTGTGGTCTCCATCGGTGGCCTGGCTGTTCCTGCCCGTGGAAAAGGCTCATGGAAGTTCACAGGTTGTTTCTTTTGGTTAGGCCTGAGCCCTTTGAAGTGTCTTTAATTGAGGGATGTCACAATTTATTGGAGGGCAGCAGCATCTTAATACCGACACACACTTGGAGTGTCAGAATTCCAGGATGGTTTGGGTTGGGAAGGGCCTTGAGGATCATCTCATTCCACCCCCTGCCATGGGCAGGGACACCTTCCACCAGCCCAGGTTGCTCCAAGCCCTGTCCAACCTGGCCTTGGACACTCCAGGGATGGGGCAGCACATCTTGTATCAAGTAAAACAAGTTTTAGCAATGACATTTGTGATTTCTTCAATATCCCTGTGCAAGGTGCTTTTGGAAGGTCAGTGCTGAACCCACAGGGAAGGTGGTGGGAAGTGAACTCAACTTCAAGTCGAACGTTTCTCAGTAATGGAGCAGGACAACAGAAGAGGGAAAACACCAGTTATTACTATTCTTTATCTTGCTGTTCTTCCCGTTTTCTCTGTAGTAGTTTTTATGGTGTCTGAGTAAAATCTCTTCTTCCCCTTTCCTTAAATATTTATAGTTTTGGTCTAAACATAAGGTAGTTGAGAATTTAGCTGAATATAGTAGAAGACACAACACTATTCAAGTGCTTAAAGCCAAGAATAGGCCATCAGGCTCGTGTCTGGCTGCGTCATCTGACGTGGAGTGTTTATAATTTTGGGTTGGATTAAGCTAATAGAGCATTTAACTACTACTGGATTTGCAGGGGGGATAACTGGGAGTTCTTCTATGGAAGAATTTAAAATACATCTGTGGCTTGAGGCTTATGAGAAATGATAAATTGAGCTCACTGCTGTGACCAGTCCTTTTTGTGCCACGTCTCCATGTTCTCTCATTATTGGCTGTAACTCCAGGAATATCCCTATTCCTGTGGGTTTGTGGTGGGGACCCTTATTATATTTTTATTATCTATATTTTCATTATATATTCTTATTATGTATTTTTATTAAATATGTTATGATCTGGTTTAGTATATATTTTATTATATTAAAATATTATTATAATATATCAAACATATTTTATCTATTTTAGTATATATTTTATTATATATTTTTAATATTTGTTATAGATTTTATAATATATGATATATTTTCATTGAATATTTTATTAAATATTTTTTGAAGTATATATTTTGAAAGCATATATTTTGTTATTATATATATTTTTTGATTCTGGACTCCTCTTGAAAACCAGCCAGATCATACAAATAACACGATTGTGAATCTCTCCTTGAGGTTGAAATTGTGGTTTTCTGGAATCTACTTTTAAAATACATGAGAAGTGCCCATTTTTCCATCAGCACCATCGATTCCTTCAACACAAAGGGGCAAAGGGTGTGTTTTCAACCTTAACTCTCTTGGAATTTGCAGTGGTTTTATTTACTCTTTAAACACAAGGAATATGTTACGGGGATGCTAAACAAGAAACCAGCCAAATATTAGAATCTGTTATCTGGCTGTTTGTATTAATCATTAATTAATAGGGACATTCAGCCCAGTGCCAGAGCAGTCCTGCCAGTGGAGTGGAAGGGGGAACACCTGGAGACCTGTGACACTGGTGGATCTTGTGGTCAGGAATAATATCCAGGGATTTGGAGGTTTTTTGTGTGAACATTATAATTACCAATGGGTGGGAAAGAGGACTGGACTCAGACCCTGTTCCTTGTTCTCTGGAATAATCTTGACTCCTCGAGGTTTGTTGTTCTGGTCTTTAGGCTAAGCCTGATCTTTGCTTTGGTCTCCCTTTCCGTTCCTCTGCCTGGTGTAGGAAATGGAAGGATCCCCCATCCAGCACTCCCCAAACCCATCCAAAAGGTTTGGGTTGGGAAATGAGGCCCTGGCACAGGTTGCCCAGAGAAGCCGTGGCTGCCCCTGGACCCCTGGAAGTGTCCAAGGCCAGGTTGGAGCAACCCGGGCTAGTGGAAGGTGTTGGGTTGGGACTGGATGGGTTTTAAGATCCCTTCCAACCCAAACCATTCCATGATTCCGTGATACCTCCCAAGGGATAAACGGGAGAGGGGAGCATCCCATGTCCGGGACAGAGGTCGGAGCCTTCGGTGTCCTTCGGTGCCCCTTCCTGTCCCAACTCTTCCAGCTCTGCCAGCAAATCTTTATTATTAGTTCTGAAACAAGGAATTTTGTTCTCTGACATTCTTTGGGATAATGTCAGGTGGGATTTGGGTCTCAGGGAGAGAGGAGCAGGGGATGCCTTGTCTCCATACCTTCTCCCTGGGATGGTGGTGAACCTCTCCGTGGCTGGATGCAAATGGATGCCGGGAGCATCCAACTGCTACCAGAATCCATCCAGTGTTCCCTCCTGTGCCTGGGGTGCTCCCAAAAAATCCAAAGTCACAATTCCAACAGAACTACCTGAAGTGGGATGTCAGGCAGAGTTTTGCTTCTGCCACTTGCTTGAACAGGACTTTCTCTTCCCTTGGATCCCGTGGGATATGTAGGAAGAAGTTTCCAAGTGAAATGTAACCCTGTGATTATGCGT
The DNA here is from genome assembly GCF_003945595.2 of Pipra filicauda. Lineage (NCBI taxonomy): Eukaryota > Metazoa > Chordata > Aves > Passeriformes > Pipridae > Pipra > Pipra filicauda. Next base: position 106,002 of record NW_024104954.1, on the reverse strand, counting down.
ACCCCAAAACTCACCTCAAACCTGTGGAGTAACCTCGACTCTCCAGCTGATTTTAAATTTCTGTTGTTTTTTGACAGTTTTGTGACTTCACTTTGATTTTTTTTTATTTTTTTTTTTTTTTTTAGCTCTAGCAGCCACTGCATCCATGTGGTGCCAGGATCTTGTCAGGATTTGTGGGATGCAGTGCTAGAGCCATACAGGGAATGACTGGCTCCGTAGAGGTTGTTATTTGTTGGGTTTATTTTCATTTCATTTTCCTAAGATTGCTCGAGAGAGGAAGACTTGAAAGTGGCTTGACAATTAGACTTGTGAGACACTGAAGTAACACGAAATAAAATGTATTTGTGTTCCTTGCCTCGCTCTGGGGAGTTTGGGCCCTTCAATCCTCCCGAATTGCTGCGTCTCCGAAGGTACTCGTAACCCCCGAAGCTGCCCTGCGAAAGGCTTTGCTGCTTGGTTCTGCCAGTATTGAATGATGTCTGTTATGGAATTGCATAAATACAGCAGGAATTATAAAGGGGGAAGAATCTGTGGTGTTCGGTCATTGTTTTACTACACTTCAAATTTTTTCTCATTACTTCATGAAATTCCTCTCTAATTCAATCTTTGTCTTTTGTCTTTGCTGCCTTGCAGGGTTGGTACAGTAGGCCTCACTAAACTTAGCTGCAACTAAGAATTTCTCCTACATCAACTGAGTTAAGGCTGATGCTCTTGTGGAATGTGGATTAAAAGTGCGTGCTAAGTTCCAAATTCCCAGTTGAGAAGCGGAGAAAGTAAATGTACCACTGCCACCAGCATCAGGACAGCAAACCAAGGGACAAAGAATTTGAGCCGCGGTGTTGCTCTTTGTTAACTGGCTCACGTGGTGCTTAAGAGACGTTGGCTGGGGGGCGAGAAGTGGACGCCAGCCGGTTACAAACATGAGGGCCGCCCTGGAGACGGCAGACATTGCCATTGTGGCCCTGTACTTCGTGCTGGTCATGTGCATAGGTTTCTTTGCCATGTGGAAGTACAATCGGAGCACCGTGAGCGGCTACTTTTTGGCAGGGCGTTCTATGACCTGGGTAGCGATCGGTGCCTCTTTGTTTGTGAGCAATATTGGAAGTGAACATTTCATTGGGCTCGCAGGATCCGGAGCGGCGAGCGGATTTGCCGTGGGCGCGTGGGAGTTCAACGCCTTAATGCTTTTGCAGCTTTTGGGATGGGTCTTCGTCCCCGTCTACATCCGGTCGGGAGTGTACACCATGCCCGAATACTTGTCCAAGCGTTTCGGAGGGCATAGGATTCAAATCTATTTTGCAGCGTTGTCTCTAATTCTTTATATCTTCACCAAACTCTCGGTTGACTTGTATTCGGGGGCGCTTTTTATCCAAGAGTCGCTAGGTTGGAACCTCTATCTGTCGGTTATCCTGCTTATCGGAATGACGGCGCTCTTGACTGTGACCGGAGGGCTGGTGGCCGTCATCTACACAGACACCCTTCAGGCCCTGCTTATGATTATCGGTGCCCTCACGCTCATGATCATAAGCATCACGGAGGGCGGTGGGTTTGAAGAAGTTAAGAGGAGGTACATGCTGGCGGCGCCGAACATCACGTCCATCCTGTTAACCTACAACATTTCCAACACCAACTCCTGCAACGTCGACCCCAAGCCCGACGCGCTTAAAATGTTGCGCGAGCCGACGGACGAAGACATTCCCTGGCCCGGATTCCTGCTGGGACAGACCCCGGCTTCCGTCTGGTACTGGTGTGCCGACCAAGTCATAGTCCAGAGAGTCTTAGCCGCGAAAAACATCGCTCATGCCAAAGGCTCCACCCTGATGGCGGGTTTCCTAAAGCTGCTGCCCATGTTCATCATCGTCGTCCCGGGCATGATCTCCCGCATCCTGTTCGCGGATGACATCGCCTGCATCAATCCCGAGCACTGCTTCCAGGTCTGCGGGAGCAGGGCCGGCTGCTCCAACATCGCCTACCCGCGGCTGGTGATGAAGCTGGTGCCGGTGGGGCTGCGGGGCCTCATGATGGCCGTGATGATCGCCGCGCTCATGAGCGACCTGGACTCCATCTTCAACAGCGCCAGCACCATCTTCACGCTCGATGTCTACAAGCTCATCCGGAAGAGCGCGACGTCCCGGGAGCTCATGATCGTCGGGAGGGTCTTCGTGGCGTTCATGGTGGTGATCAGCATCGCCTGGGTGCCCATCATCGTGGAGATGCAAGGCGGGCAGATGTACCTGTACATCCAGGAGGTCGCGGACTACCTGACCCCGCCGGTGGCCGCCCTGTTCCTCATGGGGATCTTTTGGAAGCGCTGCAATGAGCAGGGGGCCTTCTACGGCGGCATGGCCGGGTTCGTGCTCGGCGCCGTCCGGTTGATACTGGCGTTTATTTACCGCGCTCCGGAGTGCGACCAGCCGGACACGAGGCCGGGCTTCATCAAAAACATCCATTACATGTACGTGGCCACGGCTCTGTTCTGGATCACCGGGATCGTGACCTTCGTGGTCAGTCTCCTGACCCCTCCGCCCACGAAGGAGCAGGTCCGGACCACCACCTTCTGGGCCGTGAAGAACAGGAGCGTCAAGGAGACGGCGGCCAAGGGGGAGCTCTACAAGGCGCAGGAGAAGAGCATCCTCAAGTGCAACGAGAACGCCAACCACATCATTCCCAACGGCAAATCCGAGGAGAACCTGAAAAACCTCAAGCCGGAGGACATCAACCTCCTGGTGACCTGCAGAGACGACAGCAACCCGGTGATCTCGGTGAGCCACTCCGAAGTCGAGACGCCGGTGGATTGTTACTCCAACGGCCAGGCGGCTCTGATGGGCGAGAAGAAGCACGAGGAGGAGACTGAGGACCCAGAGAGACATTTGAAATTCATAGATTGGTTCTGTGGCTTTAAAAGTAAAACCATGACCAAGAGAGCTGTTCGGGAGGTCGAGGAAGAGACTGTTTGTTTACAAATGCTGGAAGAGACTCCAAAAGTTAAACTATTACTAAATACTGGACTGGTCTGTGTGTGTTCGCTTGGAATATTCATGTTTGTCTACTTCTCTTTGTGAGTGAATAGTGAACTTTTAAGGGTATGGCTGAACATACAGAAGTTGATACAGGTCTCTGGAGATTGGTTTTCTTTTTCCTGTTTTTGTTTTTTTTTTTTGAATTTCAAACAACATAACCACAACCCAGGCATTGTTTACGCTATAATTGTAAGATCAACTCAGCTTTAGCCTATTTCCAGACCATTTGAGACGTGTTGTCCTCTCTCTGCTCAAAGCAGAACCTGTCCTGTGGTGGCTTTTTTTCTTTTTTTCCCTTTTGTGGTTTCTTTTTGTTTGGTTTGGTTTTTTTTTTTCTTGTTCCATTTGCAGTACTAACCTTTTGTTTTTACGTGTATAAATATACCAAAGGCAGGCAGGTGGCTGTGTTTGAAGTCAGGCAGTTCCAGCTCAGTCAGCATTAAGATAACGAGTAATCATTTACCAGTGTGGAAAATCTAAATGATCAAAGCTGTGTCAAAAGGTTTTTAAATGTAGAGCTGCGATGCACATCCTGTAAAATAACTGTATTCCCTTGGCCAACTTAGCACTTCTTAATTTTGCTCACTGCTTTCAGTTGTTTTTATTTTACTTTTTTTAATTCAATTTCTCTTATAGCAACAACAGGGAGTTATTTTGTCTCATTTTATAGCACTTAAAACATGATAGTTGTTAGTAGCTTTCTGTTTTTATTTTTTTTCTTTGTAAGAGAAGTTTTGACTTTTGATTTTTTTTTTTTTAATCCACTGTAAATTCCAGTACTGAAAAATCGCTGTATTTGAAGGGAAAAAAAAAAAAAAAGGGGAAAAAAAGAAACAACGAACCAAAATGAAAAAAAAAAGCCTGGACATGACAAACTGTCACTGGAGCAGAAGGAAAAAGAAATAATCTTTATTTGGGTTTTGTATTCAGCAGGGTGGGAAGGGATCTCTGGAGATCATCCAGTCCATCCCCCTGCCGAGGCAGGTGACACGGGAACGTGTCCAGGTGGGTTTGGAATGTCTCCAGAGGGAGAAACTCCGCTCCCTCCCTGGGCAGCTGTTCCTGTGCTCTGCCACCCTCCAGGGAAAGATGTTTTTCCTCATGTTGAGGTGAAACTGGTGTTTTAGTTTATGGCCATAAGGCCAAGAAGATAATTTCAGCCTCTTCAGTCTCTGCACCTTCAGGACACAGCATTAGGCTCTTTATAGGGAAAAAAATCTGTTTGTACGTTCTGCCACTTGGGAAGAAGAGAAATGTGTGTTGTCAGTTTGTTTTCCACGCTGGGAAAGGCCTGTTTTTCTGTGCTGTGGATGTCTGGAAGGAGTCTGTCCCCAGCCCTGCTGCTGCTGCAGGTGGAGTCTGCGAGGGGAGAAAAAAGGAAGGGGGAGTGGGGGGGAGAGGTGAAAGTGCTCCTTATTTTCCAGAGTCCTCTTGCCTCATGTCTTCTCCCATTTCCCCTTTCACCCTGTCAAGCCTCCTTTTTTTTATTTTTTTGTGAGGAATCCCAGAATGATTGAGGTTGGAAAAGACCTTGGAGCTTGAGTCCAACCCGTGACCCAGCCCGACCAGAGCACTGAGTGCCACATCCAGCCTTTCCTTCAACACCTCCAGGGATGGTGATTCCACCTCCCTGGCCAGCCCAGTCCAATGTCTAGTGGCCTTTTCTGGGAAGAAATTCCTCCTAATTCTTCCAGCCTAAAGCTCCCTCCTCCAAACAGCTCCCCAGGGATTCCGTGTCAGGAGATAAGGAACGTGTGCCACCATGATCTGTGTCAGGAATCCAGGTCTGTCCTCGTGATTCTTCCAGAAAAGTTCATTTCTCCCAGACAATTAGTAGGTCTCCAGCTGCTGAGGATCCTTCCTGTTGAAGGATAAATCCTGAGGCAGGGATGAGCAATTCCCAGGTGTGCAGCACGAGGAGCTCAGCAGACCGAAAGGCGGCAGAGCTCAGTCCACATCCCTGTTTTTGGGTGCAGAGCTGACAGTGTGTGGCTGCCCTTCCAGTATTAAACCCCCTCCCAACTCCAGGACAGAGTGGTCATATCCAGGCTTTCCATGGAAATAATTCCTCCAGTTGTCTTTGCTCCCGAGCTCGTTCAGGGCTTGGGAGAGAACAAACTGGCTGGGCCAGAAATGGTCTGAGGGACCATCTGAGTGTTCAACAAAATCAGTTCCAGGGTCCAGCGACATTTCCTTGGCACGGAAATGAGAACCAATTCCTGAGAAATCCGTCTGTAGGGATGAAATTGGGGTCAATCCTGCCTTTGAGTGCTGGAGGAGGTTTCCTTTCCAGCCCAGTGGTGCCGTAACCCGTCCACATTTAGCAGATCACGGATCTGTTTGCAGGTGAAATGGTTCCACTTCCATTTTTGTGGGTGGTTTCTTTCCTGTTAGTTTTGGTGGTGTTTTTGTATCGATCGAATCTCATTCATTCCGAAACTCCAAACAGAGGCTGAGATGCCCCACTTTCCTCCACTTGCTTTCGTTGTTGCTGCTGGGAAGTCGACTGCTCTGGGGTGGAGGAGTTGGAATGTTGTTGCAACCTGTGTAGAAAGAGTCATCACACCCGGTCGTGGTGTCGGTACCAATGTGACAGGACACATCTTCTTACCGTTTTATGTGGCTGGTTTCGTTCAGAAAATGGTTTCAAATCCTTTTTAATGGCCAAAATTAAAAAGGGCGCGTGAATTAATGGCATCTCGAATCACTGCAGTAGAGGGCTGAGCTGGGAAGGATGAGGAGATGTACAAAGCACCTGGATTTTTTTTTTTGTCCAGAGGATAGAACGTCGGGCAACGTTCGATCTCGTAGCGGGGATGGAAAAACAACAACTCGTGGAGGGCAAAGATCATCTCAGTCCAACAACCTCTTCTTGAAAAGGCTGGGATCTGGCTAAAAAAATGCCTCCTTTGGCACAGGGAAACAGCCTCATGTGCCAGGCACTGTCCCTTAGGAACTTGGCGCGTGTTTTTAGGAGCGGCCGGTGCTTGGCTTTTCCAGGCCGCTCCTCTTTGCTCTCAGTATTAACAAATGCTTTGCCACAACCTGTTAAGCCAGGTTTGCTCAGGGACCCTTTGGCTTGGCTGCCATCGCCTCACCTGTGCTTGCTTTTTTTTTCCCAGGGTGCCTTAAAAAGGTTGGGAAGTTGAAGGCGCGGCTTTTCCGGCCACCCGAGGAGGGGCTTTGCTTCCAGTGGCTTTTCCCTGCTCCTTTGAACTCCTCTTTGCCTTCCCTGAATAATTTAAAGAGGACACCCCAAGGGGTTGTTAATTCCCAGGTGTCCCCTTCACTGTAACTGCAATCCATGGAGGAATCACCCTTGGAGGGTGGAAGGGAGTCAAGTCCCTCCCAAATGTGGAGCCTGAGATGCTCCATCTCCCAGTTCCAATATTCCCACTTCCTAAACCAACGAGTTGCCACATTAATCACAGTGATAATTGGCAGGCAGCCTATCTATTACTTAATAAATTAATACTCTGCATTCCCCCCCCCCCCTCTTTGGACCTGTTATTGTGAAGAAGCTTTTAAGCAAATTATTTCTCCGGGATTTTTTTTTTTTTTTTCCACATTTAAAAATGTGGTTTTATTTCTATTTTCGTGGCATAGAGGTCATAGAACTTGCTGGTGTTCTTTGCTGCAGATAACCACTTACTAAAAGGCCTTTGTTATAAAAAAATAGATATATTTCTAAGGCTTCAAGCAAGCTGCCTTTTGGTACCTCACCCTGTGTTATGGACCTTGGGAGAAGTTGCTTGAGGATTTTTTTATAGCGTAAACATGCCTTTGCTAGTCATGGAAGGTGTTGAGGAATTTTGGTTGAAACACCGATTTTTTGGGGGGCTGGTAAAATTCCAAAGCGTTTCTCAGAATGGACAATCAGTTCCATAAATTTTGTGGCCTCCTCCTCCTCCTTGGTGGGACTGGTTGGTGGTGCAGGAGGAGATCCAGGAGGACACTTGCTTTTATCGTGGTTTATTTATTGCCTTGAGCTGAGAATGACAGGCTGGAAAAACTGATTTTTGGAATGACAGCTTTTTTTTTTTGTTGTTGTTGTTTCTCTTGGTATTTCCCTTAACTTATTTTTTTTTCTGTTAAGATATTTGAATTTTCTCCCAGAAATGGTCGAAGCCTTTTATTTAAAAAAAAAAAAAAAATTAAAAAAAAAAAAAGAAAAAAAAAAGAAAGGGCTTCTTGAGAGCTTAATAGCAAATTTTGGGAGACTGTTCTTATTTAAGTTTTTTTTAAATGGCTGATTTGATACTTTTCTCTGCCAAAGTTTAGGGGTGGGGTTGTTTTTTTTTTTTTTGTTGTTGCTGTTGTTTTTTTTTTGTTGATTTTTCCTGGTAGCTTTTCCTCGAAGGAAACGGTGGGAGAGTGTAAGAAATAAAAAAATGGCCTTCAGTATATATTGTATTGTGTATTTTTACTTCTCTTCTGTGTTCCCTGATCCCAGAAGGGCCAACATGAGACTTCTGATGCGAGTCACGAGCCCTGTGACCCAGGAGGGAAATGAAGCCATTTCCTGGGGTTACAGTGGACAGGGCGGAGCCATCCGAGGGTCTTAGAAGATGCTTTCGACTTTAAAACAGCTTTATTTTTTTTATATATCTATTTTTTTAAATCCTAAGATAGAGGAGGTGTTGGGAGATGCTCCCTTTCAGAGAACAGGATACATGGAAGAAGCTGGAGTCGGGAAGCTCCAGCTTTTTTTTGAGGAAATCTTTGGATTTAGCATGTACAGCAAAGCAAAATTACTCATCTGTTCATTTGGTATATTCTGTATGTTCTGTGCCCTTAAATGTAATTGTTTTGAAAAGAAAACTAACCTTGTCATGTGATGTTAAAAGAAGCAGATTTCTGTGCAATGTTTTAATTTTTTTTTTTAAAAAAAAGAGAAAATGTTTGTATATAATTCAATGGTTTAATGTGCTTTAATTGGCCTGAGGTAAAGAGTAGTCCTAGAATGTAAACATATATAATTAGGATTTCTGATTTCACTGTGAGATCTCTGAACTCTTGGTTGTTTTTCGGGTTGGGGTTTTTTTTCTTGGGGTGTTTTTTGTTGGGTTTTTTTTTTTGGGCAAAGTGGTTTGTTTTGGTTCCGAAACCCTTTGATTTCTGTTCCTGGTGTTGGTTTAAAGGCTTCACTTCTGTTCTGATCTCGAACTCCCGGTCTGGTGACATCTGGTGACACACTTGGCATTCTCAGTTTTCCACTGTGTAAAAGTCAGACACACTCGGGGCAAAACCGCTGGTGGGGCGACAAATTCTCTGTGTCTCTGAGTCCACGCTTTTAAAATGAGGTGGTTATAAAAATAGTTGCTGTGCAAAAATGTTAGTAGTCTTCTTCAAGAAGAAAGCGAAATTTTCTAATCTCACTCGAGCAGTCTCTTCATTCATCTTCTTCTTTTCCAAGCACAGTGTCAAAGTGATGCTGCTTTACCTTGTATCTCTGATAGAATGTTTTTTGGGTTTTTTTTAGGGATCTGTGAAGTAGTTTTGTTGCTGTTGGATTTTTATATAAAATACCAGTTAATGAACTGCCTTTTTTTTTTTTTTCTCTCTCTGGGTTTTTTTGTTATTTGGGTTTTGTTTTTTTTTTTTTTTTTAAACTCTTTGACTAAAAATACATTTCAGACCAAAACCAAATGATATCATATAGCATTTGAAACCTGCCTTTTTTCCTTGGCCCTTGTTTTATTTGAAATAAGCCAAATGGGCATGTAGATAAGATCACTATAATGGAGCCAGGTCTCTTTTGGTAAAGTGTTATTTAAAGGTCTGTTAAGATCTTATAAGAGAAATATACTGAAAAACAAAAAAATTACTGTAGTAGGAATATAGATTTAGAAGTGTTAATGAGATTAATACAGCTTAATTATATTGTAAGTTGCTACTGTCCTTAATGACAAGCTTTTTGTCATAGAAACGATGTATGATAAATTAATTTTGGTCTAGTGTATAGAATTCTCATATTGCTATCAATCTTTGAAGTAAATCTGATGCAAAATTCTCCTAGTTAGCATTGCTGGCCCTGTGTATACTGTTCTTTGTATCCTGTATGCATATTATTTTGCCTCCTGCATTAGTCTTCAAACTAAAAACTCTTATTAGAGAGTATTTGGATACTTCAGACTGTGTTTCTTGCAGTTTACATTCCTTTACCATGGCATTTTTTGTCCTGTCCAAAAGTATTGTATGGAAATGTTTCAAACTTCTGTACAAAGTTTCAATAAAAATAGAGACAAAAAGAAAAAAAAAAAAACAAACCACAAACAAACGACCAACAAACCAACAGAACAGAGATTTGTGGAGCTGGTTCGGAGTGTTCTTCCATCCCTGGGGGGAAAGGGACTTCCTGGCTTTCCCCTGAGATTCCAGGGCCTCTGGAAGCAAAGGGAGGGCCAAACCAAAGGGGATTCTTGAGAACTGTGAGAAGAACTTAAGGATCCGAAATACAGAAATCTTTGGGCCAACTCGTGTGGGAAGGTGGGGTCGGGATGGGCTGGGATGAAATTCCGTGGCCTGGAGCTCGGGGTGCTGCCAGGGCACAAAATGTGGGAGAACCCACCTCCAGGAGAGGCCCTTGGTTGGATATTGTGCAAAATTGTGATTATTTGGGGCATTTTCTTCCTTTAACTGCCCAGTTCAGCTGCTCTTTAACCAGTTCTTGAGTGGGACAGGCCCCTTCTTCCGTGACTGTGGAGTGTCCTTGAGTATTTCCAGTTTATCCTCCTGGGATTGCCCTTCTGTGTCTGCCTTGTTGGGATCTACCAATCAGTCCCTGGGCCCAAGTTTTCCGAGGAAACTGGGCCAGCTCTGGGACTGATCCCGTCTTCCCCCTGGTAGGAAGCAGCTGGAGCTTGTGGTGGGCAGTGCTTGGATCGTTGCCTTTGGGGAGGGAAAACCTTCAGCCAGGTTTTGTTTGCCCAAAGTTCTGTAAGAGGAGTGCAAACAGGAACCTTCCGCTTCCTGATCCCTCTCGTCCCTGTCCCCCAGAAGGACACATTTAAACTTGGAAAACGTGGGAACTGTGACTTCTTCCTTTGTCCAGTGATGGTCCAGCAAGGAGAGGTGGTGCTAAATCACCTGTGGACTGGGAATTAAGGTGCTCTTTTGGAGATGGGATGTTGGCCAAGACCGTGAGAAGGATCTACACTCAAGATTTTCACCTGCTGAGAAAGCGCATTAATCAAATTATTCTTGGGTTCTCTTCTTTTGCTGATGTGCTGCAAAAGAAAAAGGGAAGCTTTGCTGTTGTTGGTTTCAGGGAGTGGATAAAAAATGTTTTTGGAGAGGAAGCTTTGGGTTTGGGATGAAAAATAAGGCACTTTCCTACCTGCAAACTTGGCTTGGATTTGTGATTTCCAGGAGGGAGCGGGACTCCGGTGTTTTCATTAGTTAGCTGTTAATTAATGGGTTGTTTAATTAGTTTATTAGGTGTTTGCTCAGCAGATTCCCATTTCAGTGATTTGAAAAGAAGTTCAAGAAGCCTCTTTGTCACCAGCTGGTTCTGTTTGTGTTGGCAGAGACCCCGTCAGTCCCCAAAATCCTGATGTTTGAGGCTTTGATGTTCCTTTGGGGGGGAGTTCTGGCCCAGGTGAGTTGTGGGCAGGTCCAGTCACTGCTGCAGCAACACTTCTTTGGGGGGTTCACTGGGAAAACCCCCCTGGGGATGGTGGGAATGATCCCCCCCGAGGTGAATTCCCCCTCCTGGGCCGTGGCTTTCCCAGTTTGCCCTGTGGATGTTTTCTGGTGCTGGGACAGGGAACAAAACAGGTTTCATCTCTGGACTTGCTTTCTTCACATGTCATCAGGTTGGACTTGATTTGATTTTTTGGATGTTTGGGGGCTTTATTTTTGAGGTGTTGGTGGGTTTTTGAGGTGTTTGTGACAGGAGAAGGCAATAATTTGACTTCATGGTCGTGGTGTTTATAACCCTTGCGTTTGTCAGCAACTATTTTTAATACTTACCCGAACCCTGAAACTACTTTATAAGTTAGTTTTGTGTATCCAGTGTGTTTATTGCAGCAGGTGGCAGAATTTGGGCAAGAAATTGCCAAGGTTCCCTCTTCATTCTGCACATCAGTTGGTGCAAACAGTGTGACTTGCACCTTAAATGCTCTTCTGGTTCAGAGACAAGGAGAGTTCATGACCTGCAAAACTGAGAGGATTTTAAAATGATGGTTAATGGTCTTTGGGACAGGCTTTGGAAAGGTTTTATTAACCATGTTCAGCTTTTTCTTAGTCCTGACTGTTCTTCTGTAGCATTAAGGATGTTCAGGATGGGTGTGACGAGCTGGGAAGGGGCTGGAGCAGCAGGAGGGGCTGAGGGAGCTGGGGGGGCTCAGCCTGGAGAAAAGGAGGCTCAGGGGGGACCTTCTGGCTCTGCAACCCCCTGACAGGAGGGGGGAGCCGGGGGGGGTCGGGCTCTGCTGCCAGGGAACAAGGGACAGGAGGAGAGGGAACGGCCTCCAGCTGTGCCAGGGGAGGCTCAGGTGGGACAGGAGGAGGAATTTCCTGCTGGAAAGGGTGGTGAGGCCTTGGCAGGGGCTGCCCAGGGAGGTTTGGAGTGCCCAGCCCTGGAGGTGTCCCAGGAAGGCCTGGCCGTGGCACTCAGTGCTCTGGGCTGGGGGACAAGGTGGGGATGGGGCACAGGGGGGATCCATGGGCTGGGAGGGCTCTTAGGCAGTTGCAGGTGTTTCTCCCAAGGCTGGACCATTTCTGGCCTTCTCTCCAGCCCAGAGAAGGCAGAACTGGAGCTGTGTTTGTCCCCTGGAGCTGTGTTTGTTTGTCCCCTGGAGCTGTGCCCCAGCCCCGCCGTGTTTCCCTGCTGCCAGTCGGGCACTGCAGGTTCCCCCCAACCAGGGAGCTGGGAAAGCGGGGCTGGAAAACGCTGCCCGTGCCCTGGGCTGGCTTTGGCCAGGCTGGAGTTGATTCCTGTCCGAGTAGTTCCTCTGGGAGTGTGTCCTGGGTTTGTGCTGAGCACCAGGTTGATGATTCCGGGGTGTGTTTGTTGCCGAGCAGCACTCACAGGGCACCGAGGCCTCGTGTGCCCCTCACACCTCCCACCCCAGGGGAGCACACGGGGCTGGGAGGGGCACGGATGGCACAGGGGATCCCAAGGGACATCCCAGACCATGTGCTGGGGCAGGAGGAGGGAAGGGGGGATGTTTGCAGTGGTGATGTTTGTCTTCCCGAGTCGCTGTTCCCCGGGACAGGGCCCTGCTCCGCCGGGATGCCCCTGGGAAGTGGGGAAGGAATTCCTTGGTTTGCTTTGTGGGGCTTTTGCTTCACCCATTAACGTGTCAATATTTCAACCCATTCCTTCTCTCATTCTCCTCGTGGGATTTTCTCCCCCAGCCCCACTGGGGGAGGGAGGGAGTGGCCTTGGGATGTTCCCAAAGCAACTGTACTGGGAGAACCTCTGCCAGCTGGGAGCTGCCTGCACACACGTTCTGGGTTGGATTTTGGGAAAAGGCTCTTCCCCCAGAGCTCCAGGAGCGTTTGGACAAGGCTCTCAGGGATGGGGGGGGATTGTTGGGGTGTCCTGGGCAGGGCCAGGGGTTGGACTGGATGATCCTTGGGGGTCCTTCCAACTCAGGACATTCCATGATTCTATTCCCTGGGGGAAAAGAAGTCACCAGAAGTTCAGGGTGTCTAAACACTGGCAGGTTGTTGCTCTGGGGAGAGGAATGGATGCCCTGAATTGGCAAATTGCAACCGGGTGTCCCCTCCCAGTGTCCTCAGGGAGAGGTTTTCCAGGGAGGGGTGTCCTTGTGTGCATTTCAAAGGCCAGGGAGAAAAGAGGGTTGGAAAATAACTCCCTCCACATCTTTTTGTTTGGGGTTGGGGGGTCTTTTCCACTCTTAATTATTTAAGCTTAACGGATATATAAATTAAACTCGATGAAGTCTGTTCACATCTGAAGTCGTGAGAGGGACCCAACTTGTAGTTTCTGATAAACTTGGTCTTAGCAAGTTTCTGATAAGCAGGATTTGGAGATCAGGAGTCCATATTATATTTTATATTATATTTTATATGTATGTAATAGATATTTGGAGACCACTGAAGCCCATAGTATAATTTATTCTGGTTGGAAGAAGAGTTTTAAGTTTCCAGCTGGAGCTTTAAGGAAGGGGTTTAATGGATTCTGAGTTGATTCTGCCCAGAGAAGCTGTGGCTGCCCCTGGATCCCTGGAAGTGTCCAAGGCCAGGTTGGACAGGGCTTGGAGCAACGTGAGCTGGTGAAGGTGTCCCTGCCCATGGCAGGGGGTGGCACTGGATGATCCTTGAAATCCCTTCCAACCCAAACCATTCTGTGATTCCATGAATTTGTGGCCAATTATACTTGAATTATTTCTAGCAATAAACCCTTGAAGCTGCCCTGAATCTTGGTGGCTTGGGTTGCTGTTAATCTCAGACTTAAAAGGCCCCTTCTTAGAAACTATCAAGACTCTCAGCTCTCTAAAATGAGTTAAATCCAGCAAAGTTCAGTGCTGAGGCTGATGTGTTAATTTAACTGGGACTTGGTATTTCGAGGGGACTTGGATTTTTGGCTCAGTTTCTTCTGTATTTTTCCTTTGATCTTAAATGTTGAGTTAAAAATAAAGAAGAGACATCGTAGAATTCAGATTCTTTGAGGGGAAAAAAGGTGGATTTGGGGACAGGAGAGACACTGACATGGCTTTGACTTGAAAAGTTGCTGCTTCCTCTGCATCCAGGTCCCCAGGTGTCCTCTTCCCCTCAGGTGAAGTTGCTGGTTCCTGGGCTTACACCCCATCAAAATGCTCATTAAAGACCTGGTTTGGGCATGGGCTGTTATTTTTAATTCAGACTGAGTCAGTTTTGATCACTTCCCCCCAAACCTATTTTTGGTGGCTTTGCCTGCCTGCTGTGATTTTTCTCACTATTCCCAAATGAGTTTCTGGAACAGTCTCCTGCCTTTGTGTCCAGTCAGTGTTGGATGGAAATGGTGGCATGGGCAGGAGTTGGGGGGGTTTCCCAGTTATTCCTTATCCTGCCTTGGGCAAAATGGTGCTGTTGGAGTTACAGAACCCTCTCTGTCCCTGCCCCATGTCCAGCTTTCCCTGAATTGATCCAGCTCTGGGAACCCCAACACAAGAAAGGTGGATCCATTGAGTCCAGAGGAGGCCATGGAGATGATCCAAGGGCTGGAGACGAGCTGGGAGAGCTGGGAATGTCCAGGCTGGAGAAGAAAAAAGGATCCAGGGAGACCTCAGAGCCCTTTCCAGGGACTAAAGGGGCTCCAGGAGAGCTGGAGAGGGACTGGGGACAAGGGCTGGAGGGACAGGACACAGGGAATGGCTTCCACTGCCAGAGGACAGGGATAGATGGGATATTGGGAAGGAATTCTTCCTGTGAGGGTGAAGAGGGGCTGGGATGGAATTCCCAGAGAAGCTGTGGCTGCCCCTGGATCCCTGGAAGTGTCCAAGGCCAGGTTGGACGGGGCTTGGAGCAACCTGGGCTGGTGGAAGGTGTCCCTGCCCATGTCAGGGGGTGGCACTGGATGATCCTTAAAATCCCTTCCAACCCAAACCATTCCATGATCCCTGCCCAGCTCTGCAATCCTAGGCAGGAGTTGGGAGCCCTCCTGTTTTTGGGGCTCAGTTTCCTGGTGGATCCCAGCCCCTTTTTCCTGGGGTGCAGCTCAGCTCCCACATCTCCTTTGCTCCATACCCACCTTTATCTGTGTGTGGATCTCTCCTCTCCCTCCTGCAGTGGTTGGACCCTCCCTAGAGCTGCTCTTCTGCCTTGTTTATGCTTTCACAGTAATTGCAGCTTTGCAATTTTGGATTACTCAGCTCAGGCTCCTTCCCCAGGCAGATAAAACCCCAACCCTGCCATTGGCTGAGTTACATACCTGGCTGTGCTCTTTAATATTAGCACTAATTTCTTCTTTGCTGACCATTCTTTATCATATAATCTTATTTTTCCATGTCTCCTTGGGTACCAAAACAGGGTGTGACAATTAAGTGGCTCGTTCCACCTTCCCCTCGTTTCTCATGGCAAAGCCTTTTCTGGTGCCAGTGATTTTCTTGGCTCCTTCACCAATCCGTGTTTGGATTTTTAATCATTTTCACTGATCAGTTTCTAATGTTTTATTAAGTAGGAAATGACAGCAAGGAGTTGTTTTTTCCCCCTTAGTTTTGCTGCTTTTGAATTGCACTTTCTTCTCAATGTAGATTTTGCATTCTTTGATTTCCCCCTCAGTAAATAATCTCAGGACAAGCTTTGTAACTGCTGAACAACCAAAAAAAAAAAAAGAAGACATAATTTTCTCTTACTGTTACTGCCTTGAAGGGATGATTGAGCTAATTAGGATGGGCTTATTTCTGTTCCTAATTTGAGATGTACCCGCTGACTTTAAATGCTTCCTGTTGAACTGAGCGAGTGGCCAGAAGAACTTGAGCCCTAAAATTAAGTATTTGGTGTCCACTTCCCTTTCTTTCTCTCCAGACTTCTTGGGGGAGCTCTGGTGCCTTGAGAAAGCTGCTTTCTTGGCCAGATCTGTTTTTTCCATCCCTTGCACTTGCTCTGCTCTCCCTCTGAGGTGGAAGTTGAGTCCTTTCCCTTGGCTCTGGTTCTTTCCCCTCAGTGCTGGGGGGGTGGCTCCTTGGGTTTTAGGAGGCATCAGCATCCCAACAGCTTCATTTCCAGCCCTTGCCCCGTTTCTGGTTTGTCCCCAAGCTGTTCTTTGCACCTTCATGGTTGATGAGCTCGTGCCTGAAGACACTTTGCCATCAGAGCATTCCTGTTTTTTTCTTTTTTCCCCTTTTTCCCTGTCTTTAAGATGTTTCCTGGTTGCCTCATGAGTTCTGTGTGACCTCCAGGATCATCCAGTCCCACCCCAGCACCACCAGGATCACCCCCAGTCCATATCCCCAAGGGCCACATCCAGACACCTCTGGGACACTCCCAGACACAGGGACTCCACCACCTCCCTGGGACACTTATTCCAAGGCCTGACCACTCCTGCAGGGAGAAATTGTTTCTAATCTCTGATGTGACCCTGCCCTGGGGCAATTTGAGGTTATTTCCTCTCCTCCTTTTCCCTTGGATGTGGCAGCAGAGCCCGACCCCCCCCGGCTCCCCCCTCCTGTCAGGGGGTTGCAGAGCCAGAAGGTCCCCCCTGAGCCTCCTTTTCTCCAGGCTGAGCCCCCCCAGCTCCCTCAGCCCCTCCTGCTGCTCCAGCCCCTTCCCAGCTCCGTTCCCTTCCCTGCACACGCTCCAGCCCCTCCAGGTCTCTCCCATGAGGGCCCAGAACTGCCCTCAGGATTGGAAATGGGGCCAGCCAGGGGTTTGGAAGGAGTGTCAGGGCCTGGCAGTCCCCTGTGGTTGGGGTGACACCTGGGCAGGTGTGACCTGGTGGGAATGGTGGAGTGACTGTGTTTCTTCTGGGCAGCTGGAAGTTTAGATATGTGGGAGCAGAGGGGGGGGAATTTTGATCTGTAGAAACAGTCCTTGGGTTACTTCTTCCAGGAACTCCCTCCCCAGGTCTGTAGGGGCTGCAGGGAGGGGGCAGAGGATGGACCAGGCTCTGCTGGGGGGGCCCAGCAATGGCACAGGAGGAACGGGCAGGAACTGATGCCCAGGAAGTTCCACCTGGACAGGAGGAAGAACTTCTTTGCTGGGCAGTGACCCAGCCCTGAACAGATTGTCCAGAGGGGGTGGAGTCTCCTCCCTGGGGATATTCCAGACCCATCCTGTGCCATGTGCTCTGGGATGGCCCTGCTGGAGCAGATGACCCTCTGTGGGCCCCTCCAACCTGACCCATCCTGGGATTCTGTACCTTTTGGAGAACTGGCTGACTGAAGTGAACCCAGTTCCCTGACAGAGTTCACCAAGTTCACCGAGGGTGAAACCAGTTGAGAGGGCTCTGGTTTGACTCTGGAGGCAGAGTTGGAATTACCAACCAGGGCTTTTGTGCTCTTGGGAGCTCTTCCTGCTCTCCAGCACGAACATCCTGCCACCAGCTTCCAGTTTCTCCCCTTCTCTCTCCCCCAGCTTTGCCTCCCCACATCTGTGGTGCTGGAATTAGTGCTGGCTCTTCAGGAAAAAATGTTGTGGCTCGTGGGTTGGGAGCCAGGCAAGGCCATTTCCTACGTCCTCAGCTGGTCTGGCTCTGAGGCAAACCAAGGAACCTGTGTCTGTGGGTATTTGGGTTAGGAGAGACCTATTTATAGTTGGGTTGATGGCTTTAGGCAAGCTCTGATAAACCAGGGCATTTTTTGGAGAGGGGGAATGAGAGGGATTACAGCAATGAGCCTTCAAACCCGACAATTAGTTTGTGTTTTCAAAGTGGGGAAGGTTGCAAAAATGTGTAATATTTTACAGTCCTGAATGGAAAAATCTGTGGCTTTCTTTTTCTTGTTCTTTTTGTTTGCTTTTGTGTTTTTTAAATACACGGGGTTTGAATCTTAGGCTTCGTTGTGCTTGGAAACTGCACAGCACGTTGGACTTGGAGCCACTCAGGGAATGTGCTGATCTGAGGGGATGGGAAAAGGAGACAAAAAGCTCGTGTGTCATTTGGGCTTTGAGGGATGTAGAGGAGTGAGGTTACCCAGTAATATTTAATTTAAATCTGCAGGGTGGTTAAGGAGGGTTTGTCGGGGTGACCTCATGGATCTCTCCAGCTCCCTGACAGGAGGTTGTGAGGGGGAGTTGGGCTCTTCTGCCACATCCCAAGGGAAAGGATGAGAGGAAATAACCTTAAATTGCACCAGGGCAGGTCCAAATTAGATATTAGAAAAAAATACTTTCAGTGGAAGAGTGGTCAGGCCTTGGAATAAGTGTCCCAGGGAGGTGGTGGAGCCCCTGTCTCCGGGAGTGTCCCAGAGGTGTCTGGATGTGGCCCTTGGGGACATGGATTGGGGGTGATCCTGGTGGTGCTGGGGTGGGACTGAATGATCCTGAAGGTCTCTCCCAGCCTTCATGATTCTGTGGTTTACACTCAGACTTAGGGACCCAACTTTGAGTCATCTTATGCACGGGGTGACTGAAGACTCACACGAGTTTTCTCCTGACTGAGAAGAGATGGTGATGTTGGTCTGATCTAATAAAATCTGAATACAGCTGCAAATCAGCTCCTTCATTCCTTTTCCATTCCCAGCTGGTGCCACCTCGCAGGCCAGGTAGACCTGGGGTTGTGTCCTGCTGTGAAATGCTGCCAGGAGAGCAGGATCAGGCTGTACCTTCTGGTTGGCTTTGCTTGGACACCCGTTTGTCTTCCGTTCTCTGCAGGAGACCTGTTTCTGAGGTCCTGGAGCAGGGCCAGAGGAGAGCAACGAGGCTGGGGAAGGGTCTGGAGCACAAGTGCTGTGAGGAGAGGCTGAGGGAGCTGGGGGGGCTCAGCCTGGAGAAGAGGAGGCTCAGGGGAGACCTCCTCACTCTCTGCAACTCCCTGACAGGAGGGGGGAGCCGGGGGGGGTTGGTCTCTTTTCCCAGGCAACCATCAGCAAGACAAGAGGGCTGGGTCTGCAGCTGTGCCAGGGGAGGGTTAGGTTGGATATTAGGAAGAATTTCTTTGCAGAGAGGGTGCTCAGCCATTGGAATGGGCTGCCCAGGGAAGGGGTGGATTCTCCGTCCCTGGAGGTGTTTAAGGACAGACTGGATGTGGCATCAGTGCCATGGGCTGGGAACCACGGCGGGGTTGGATCAAGGGTTGGACTTGATGATCTCAGAGGTCCCTTCCAACCCAGGAATTCTATGATTCTATGATTCTTAAAATAATTCTTGTTGCTGAGAGTGTGTCAGCCTTGCAGTTGTTTTCCAAACGTTCTCCCTTGTGCTTTGTGCACGTTCTCCTGGATATTGTTGGGTGTCAGTACCCCAGTGATTCAGTGCTCAGCAGAGCCCCCCCTGCCACCCAGTGAGCCAGAGAACGCTGCAGCTGTTTTCTCCTCCGTGCTTTTTGGCTGCCTGTCCCTCAAACTTGTTTTTCTGAGGAGTGAAATCTCTGCATGTCGGCCTAATTGCTGCGTGCTGGCTTCTGGGATCTTCCAAAGGTGTGGATGTTGGCTGGGAGAAAGGAGGGGGATGTAGGGATTTAGCCAAGGGGCCACATGAACATGAATCAGCTGTGCCACGTTGGCCAAGGGTGTCCTGGGGGGCATCAGGCCCAGCAGTGAGGGAGGGGATTGTCCTGCTCTGCCCTGCACTGGGGCAGCCTCACCTTGAGTTCTGAGGATGTTTTGGGTGCCAGAATATAAAAAGGATCTAAAGCTGTTGGAGAGCACCCAAAGGAGGGACACAGGGATGGGGAAGGGTCTGGAGGGGCCACACGAGGAGCAGCTGAGGGCACTTGGCTGGTGCAGCTGGAGCAGAGGAGCCCCAGGGCAGAGCTCAGCAGGGGCTGCAGCTCCTCCCGAGGGGCAGCTCCGACCTCTGGGAGCAGGGACAGGACCCAGGGAAGGGCTGGAGCTGGGACAGGGCAGGCTCAGGGGGGATCTCAGGACAAGGTTCTTCCCCCAGAGGGTGGTGGGCACTGCCCAGGCTCCCCAGGGCAGTGGGCACGGCCCCAAGGCTGCCAGAGCTCCAGGAGGGTTTGGACAACGCTCTGAGGGACAGGGGGAAGTGTTGGGGTGTCCTGGGCAGGGCCAGGCCTTGGACTGGGTGATCCTGGGGGGTCCTTTCCAGCTCAGGATATTCCAGGATTCTCTAAGTGTGCAGCTGAAGTGACAGTGTCAAATGCCCATGGTGCTGTTTGTTCTCTCTGGATCACACCACAGATCCATGTTTTCCCCACTCTGTTCCCTTTAAATATTCTGGTGAACAATCCTAATGAGCAACAATGGTCCAGGAACCCCAAAACTATTCTTTCCTTCCACCCTTCTTTCCAAAGCTCACCCAGAGTGACACCAGGTTAGTTCCATCCATTAACTGTTTTCTGCTTCCTACTCTGCTGGGGCCCTGATGTTGACATTTCTGGAAAACTTTCCTGTGGCCATAATTCACAAAGGAATTATCCCTAAAAATTCTCTTCCTTAGGAGGAGGTGCTGCTGCTCCCACTTTGCCCTCTCGGGTTGCAGACCCATCTCTCCTGGTGCTGAGCTGTGCAAGTGCTCCTGTCCCTCCTCTCACATCAGAAGAATAACCAGATTTATGGACATTTCCCATTTTTTTTCCCTTTCTCTTCAAGCCTGAAACAGCAGCTGTGCTGAAACGCACCGTGGAGGCTCTCATGGAGAGAGGAGCTGTGGTGAGGAAGCTGGAAAACCTGGGGGAAAGGGCTCTTCCCTACAAGATCTCCAAGCACTCGGAGCGCCACAGGAGAGGATGGTGAGTGGGAGGTGTTTCCTTCAAACCCTTCAGCTGCTGCTCCTTTAAAATCCACGGAAATGACTCGGATTTGGTCTTTCTTGTGCTTTTTGGGAGTACACCTGGAACCTGTGTGATCCCAGCAAGGTGCTGTGTGGCTGTTGGTGGCCCTGTGTGTTCTGCTTGGAGTATTTTGTGTCATTTATTCCGTGTGGTGTCAGTTTTTTGTTAGTTTTCAGTCGCTGTGTTGCCGTAGCCCCGATCCCAGGGCTGCAGAATTCCTTTCTCCAACTCAAACAATATTACTTTGCTGTGTCATTTTTCACACAACTATTTTCCAGACTACTCAGGCCGTTGACTGATAAAATTTGAACTTAATCTGCTGTTGCTGATTGGCAGGAAAGGTTCTTTTTCTCTCTTTATTAATAACCACGTGTGCCCTGGGAGAGCCCCAGGTGTGCTTCCGATCCGGGTTTGATTTGTGATGCCCTTGGAATCGTGGAATTCTGGAATGGTTTGGGTTGGAAGGGATTTTAAAGCTCATCCAGCACAATCATCTGCTTTATCTGTAGGCTCAGACTAAAGTTGGAATCACAGAATGGTTTGGGTTGGAAGGGATTTTAAGGATCATCCAGTGCCACCCCCCGCCATGGGCAGGGACACCTTCCACCAGCCCAGGTTGCTCCAAGGCCTGTCCAACCTGGCCTTGGACACTTCCAGGGATCCAGGGGCAGCCACAGCTTCTCTGGGAATTCCATCCCAGCCCCTCCCCACCCTCACAGCCAAGAATTCCTTCCCAGTATCCCACCCCACCCTGCCCTCTGGCAGTTTGAAGCCATTCCCTGTGTCCTGTCCCTCCATCCCTTGTCCCCAGTCCCTCTCCAGCTCTCCTGGAGCCCCTTTAGTCCCTGGAAAGGGCTCTGAGGTGTCCCTGGAGCCTTCTCTTCTCCAGGTGAACCCCCCCAGCTCTCCCAGCCCCACCTCAGGACGTTCCAGGTGTGGTTTATGGGAAGCCCAGCAAATGTGAATTATCGTGAGGAAGGTGCCGTGGGTCGCACCCTCTGCTCGGGCTGCTTTTGCTCCTGGAGGGAAGCGGTGCTGCCTCTCCCAAGGACTGAGGAGTGTTGCTAAGCAACTGCTGTGCCTGTGGTAATCAAAAGAACAATTAGCAACAGGCTCCTCCTCGTCCCTGTCATGGGCTGCGGGTGAGGAGCAGCTCGGCCAACCTGTGCTGGGTTCCAAAATATGATCTCTGCAGAAAGAAATTGGAGTGGTCTCTGCAGAAGGCCATGGGAAACAGAAGCTGGGAAAACCCCTTTTCCCTGACCTCATCTCTGGGGATTCTCCCTGCCTTCTTCAGCAGGATGGAAAGAAACTCCTTACACGGTGTTATCACAGGCCCTGCCCAGAGAATCCACAGCCTGGTCCCCTCAGACCTCTGCCTAAAACCCATCGTGTTCCCCCCTTGCATGTGCACACTCTGTAACCCTTTGCACATGGACATCCAATACCTGATCCCCCCTGTAAATCCCCCAAGATGAAATAGGGTTTTTCCCAATTCCTAAGACCCCAAAAATGCCTTAACCTGGGTCTTCCCCTTTACCTCATCCTTGTGAAACCCCCCGATTTTAATACCATGAATACATAAACCCCCTGTTAAATATGTAAACCCTGAACTGTTTAAAAATGAACTTGTGAGTCCAAATAAACTGTTCCAGTTTCTCTTCTCCCTGGGGTTGTGAGGGCTTTATTGACCTCCTTGGGGTCGTGCTGGCTTTACTGACCTCCACAAACCTGCTGAGGTGACTCCAGGGGTGAAACCCTAAACCTTTCTTGGAGCATCTCCCCCTGGGGCACTCAGGATGTCACTGCCTCCCCAGAGGACCTGCTGGTTCTCCTGGGGAGCTGCCAGTGGAGCACACTCAGAGAGGGCAGGAGATCTCCACCACGGGCCTCTTCCTTCAGCCTGGAGGAGAGGAGGCTCCAGGGACCCTCGGAGCCCTTTCCAGGAGCCTCTAAAAAGGAGGGAGAGGGACTTTTTTTACAAGGGCTTGGAGCAACAGGACAAGGGGGAATGGATTTCAACTGCCAGAGGGCAGGGTTAGATGGGATATTGGGAAGGAATTCTTGGCTGGGATGGAATTCCCAGAGAAGCTGTGGCTGCCCCCAGATCCCTGGAAGTGCCCAAGGCCTGGTTGGAGCAACCTGGGCTGGTGGAAGGTGTCCCTGCCCATGGCAGGGGGTGGCACTGGATGATCCTTAAAATCCCTTCCAACCCAACCCATCCTGTGCCTCTGCTTCAGGCCCTGGTGTTGGGCCAGGACTGTCCTGCACTCCAGCTCCTGGTGTCCTTCAAAACAGGGCTTGATCCTGCCAGTTCTGCATTTTAGGATGTGAAGTCTTGTTGTGTACACATGGGAGCCGATAAAAATTCTTGTTCCAAGACAGGATTACTAATTTCCTCATCCTTCTGTTGGAGTAGAAGCAATTTATAAACATTCAAGTCTTTTGCAAAGGGCTTCCTTGGAGCGAGGAGCTGGTGTGGCTCTCCTTGGACAAACAGGGAGCTGAGCCAGGGGGGTGAAGTTCCACTAATTTTGGGGGCTGAAGTTGAGACTTTGGGTGACAGTTTCTGGCTTGGGTGGCATCAGGTTTTGGGTTCTTCCCCGGGGAAACCAGGCCAGGAGAAGAAAATAAGGAGTGTTGCGAGGATATGGGGCAGGGATGAACAGGAGCCATTTCTCCAGGGGATCTTTGGGACATGGAAAGTAGCTCAGCTCATTCCCTGCAGCAGATGAACTACTTAATAAACACTCTGTGAGGGGATCATGGAATCTTGGAATGGTTTGGGTTGGGAGGGACCTTAAAACTCATTGAGTTCCACCAGCCCAGGTTGCTCCAAGCCCCCTCCAACCTCTGCTCCTCCTCTACCTCCCAGCTCCAGTGTCCCTAAATATTTATCACCCCTTGGCATCCTCTTTATTTCAATATTCCCCAGATATCCCCCAGGTATCCCCCAAATTTCCTGGGCTCTCGAAAGGGAGAAGTGATTGAGAGAGGGGGCTGCAGGGAATAGTTATTTGTAGAACTCCAAGTAACTTTTATTTGGAGAACTCCAGTTCCAGACACACAAAATCCTCCGAGGGGAAGCAGGAGCAGTGTCAGGACCTGGGAATGGACACTGGAGTGGGGAGAGTCCAGCTCAGTGTGCAGGTGAGGTGGATTCCTGGAACACCCTCCAGGGTTTTATGTGGTCTGGGGAGGAAGATACTCAGGATATTCAACATTAGCCATCAATATTTATTGATGTTATTATTGATCCACTTTTATAAAATCAGTCAGTTCTACTTCACAGATCTGTAAAAAATTATATTTTTTTTTTTAAACAGGACAAAGTTATAAAGGAAATAAACAACTCTTCAAGATAAAAATAGCTGAATATCCACCTGTACTTACTAAGAATTCCTGAAGTCTTTTCTCCTTCACAGCCCATTTCTACTCCTGCTGATGTTCCATTTTTTGGGAATTGCTGTCGAGGGGTCCAAGGACTCCATCAGTACTGATTGTGTCACCTTTTCCTCAGTCTGGGCTTTTTCTGAATTAACTTCAAGGCTTTCTGTGAGAATTCAAATTACACCACGTGTCTTGTGGGGGGGAGGGTGTTAAATCTTCCCAAGCTTTTTCATTTTTTGTGCACTTGGTTTTTAAAATACTTTGAAGTTGATTATTATTATTATTATTAATATAATATATTATTTAGTTTTGTAACTCTTAGCAGAGCTTTAACTAGTTTATTTTCCACCAGGATGGAGATAGTTGGAGACTTGGGATGTACCTTGAACCTGTTATTTCCCTGGACCTCCTGGCTGGTGAATTATATGAAAATCAATGCAATTACATGGAAATTAATGGAATTAAACTGAGCAACCTGCTCTAGTGGAAGGTTCCCTTCCAATGGCAGGGGGGGTTGGATCTGGATGAGCTTTTTAAGGTCCTTCCAACCCAAACCATTCCAGGATTTTAAGTGAGGCAAAGCTTCCTGCTGGACTTAGCCAGGTTTGGGGGTTGTTTTTGGTGATCAGTAGAGAGTTAAACTGGAAAATACATATTCTGAAGCCCAAGGGAGGGGAGTTGTCTCCTAAATAAAGTGCTTTTTTTCCTCCTCTGAGCCCTGTGGTGCCTCAGCATCATCTCTCTCAGATCCAGGGCATTACAGGCACGTTCCAAATTTAAGGATATCCAAGAGAGACTTGACAGAGAAGGAGAATTTTCCTGCCAATTGCTGTGTAAAGCTGAGATTTTTCCAAGGCTGCCCTGGGGGATTGTGGCCCAAAGCTGTCACTGGAAGGAGCACTTTTACTCTCTTGAAAACACCTCAGATCATACAAACAATTGACTTTTTTTTTCTCCTCAGGAAATTCCCCTCCCTGAGCAGGTGCTGCATGTGCAGCATGTTAAAATAAGTTGATTTTTTTACTAATAAATTTAAGCATGGATGTTAAAATAAATGTAGGTCTTTTAAATGCATCTCTTTGGGCAGAAAACACCCTCTTTCTCTTTTTTTTTTTTTTTTATTTTGGAGACCTCATATTGGCAGCTTTTGCATTTAGGTAATGATGAAAATAATCTTTCAGGAATTGTGTGAATGTGGCTCAAGTATCAAACTTTGAAATCACTGGTTTACTGATAATTAAACTGAAGCTGAATTAGCTGCTAATTCGTATTTAAGGTGTTCATTGCCACAGCAGGACATTAATATTTTGTTTTTAAGGTGTGATTGGAGTAGGAAAATTATAACAAATACTCTTCACCTCGTAGATGAATCAAATGTGACTGGGACACCCGGGTTCCAGGGTGGGTTGGGTATGGAAATTTAATTTCTTTGCCCATCTCCCTGTCCCTGAAGCACCTTTGCAGGAATGTAAGCAAGGATTACAAATCCCTCTCTCCTAATGGGCAGTAGATTTGTGCCAAGTATTTGTTTTACTCGCCACTACTTGTTATTAACGACTTGCAGTTAAATTGCTTTTAACACCGCGGCTTTGGATTGAAAACATTGCATTATTGTACCGGGAGCTGCTTCTTTCTGGCACAAACAAAGGTGGGCCCATTTAAATAAGGTGTGGATTCGTTCAAGGAATGTTAAATAGGATTCCCCCCCCTCCTTTGGGAAGGTCGGGGCTCAAAGCTTTGGCAGAGCTGGAATCTGTGATGGGGGCTTTGAGGAGAAGGAAGGGGCTGGGTTGGAATATTGGGGGGGTTTTGAATCTGAGAGTTGTTGATTTTTTTTTTGATAGTGATTTTTTTTATCCCCCCTGTGATGTGGTTCTCATTCCTGTTTTTGTTTGGGAAAAGGTGATTTCCACCAGCCTGGTGGGGTTTGTGGATTGATGGAGCACCGTGGCCTTTCCCTTCTCCTTTGTTCTGGGGGTGTGTGATTCCCCCTAGAAATCTCCCTGGAGAACAGGAACGGTTTTACACCTTTCTCCCCACATTTTTATCATTTCATTTACTTCATTTTATTAAGTTATTTACCTGTTTACTTATATGGAAGTGTCCAAGGCCAGGTTGGACGGGGCTTGGAGCAACCTGGGCTGGTGGAAGGTGTCCCTGCCCATGGCAGGGGGTGGCACTGGATGATCCTTAAAATCCCTTCCAACCCAAACCATTCCATGATTCCTTGATTTACAATTTACCCAGCTAAACTCTGCATAATTCTGATTGTTCACAACAATTTCCATGTTCTGTTTGCCAGTTTTTCACTGCCTTGCTGTTCCTTTTTTTTCCCCCCTTTCAAACCCGAGTTTGAAAAGGTGGCAGTTTGCTTTTGTTGTTTGCTTGCTTTGTCTGTTAATCTTTGTGTTTTGCTGTTCACTCCCAGTTATCTCATCGGCCCACTTGTTCTCCCAAACAACCAAACTCGGGTCTTACTTTTGTCCTTGCTGAATTTGTGTTTTTGGGAGCGTTATCTTTACATGTTCCCCGGGGGGGAATTTTCTGCAGGGGGAGAATTCCAGGGGCTGCTGAGGAACAAGAGCCCAGGAGGCAGAAAATCCAGGTTGCTGTTTCAGGTGTGCTCTGAACTTGTGTGATGGAACCAGGGCAGGTTCAGATGAGAGATCAGAAACAATTTTTCCCTGCAGGAGTGGTCAGGCCTTGGAATAAGTGTCCCAGGGAGGTGGTGGAGTCCCTGTGTCTGAGAGTGTCCCAGAGGTGTCTGGATGTGGCCCTTGGGGACGTGGATTGGGGGTGATTGTGGTGGTGCTGGGGTGACTGGATGATCCTGAAGGTCTCTTCCAACCTTGATCCTGTGATTCCATGGGAATGGCAGGGCAAGGAGGTCCTTTCCCAAGGATGAGTAACTCAGCCTGGCTTCCAGGCCCCACAGCACCATCAGCACCAGCCTCCCCTCTGCCACAGTGGCTGTCCTGGCCTTCCCAAAAATGCCTCCCAGCTCCCCAGGGTGGTTGAGGCTCTGCAATGGTTTTGCCATCCCATGGGAACACCTTGTGTTTTGCCTTTGTTCCGTGCTGTGGGACTTCATTGCCAAAGTTCCTGCTCACGTATCTCATTTCTTGAGGCCTCAGTGGCCTCAGCCAGAAGGAATAGATTGTTATTCAGAGGAATACTGCAGTAATTAGGCATGGAATCATGGAATGGCTTGGGTTGGGAGGGATCTTGAGGATCATTTAGCTCCAACTCCCTGCCATGGGCAGGGTCACCTTCCACAAGACCAGGTTGCTCCAACCTGGCTCCAGCACTTCCAGAGAGGGGGAGTCCACAAGTCTCTGGGCACCACTAAGGCAGCATTTGACTATTTTGGAAACATATCCATGTAAATTATGTTACATGTTCAAACTTCTCCTCTTTCCATAAGGTCTCTGAGCTTAGGAACTGCCCTTGCACAATTTACCTTTAAACAAGCAGCTCGGGGCAGAATGAAACGTTCCACGTGGACAGGAGATGCTGGAGTGTCCTCTGATAATCATCCACCTGGATACAATTTTATTGACTTTATTCCTGAGCCTGAAATAATAGTTCCCTGTCAGGATTGTTCTCTGGAGCGTTGACAAGTTTTA
This sequence comes from Pipra filicauda, assembly GCF_003945595.2. Taxonomy (NCBI): domain Eukaryota; kingdom Metazoa; phylum Chordata; class Aves; order Passeriformes; family Pipridae; genus Pipra; species Pipra filicauda. Next base: position 78,622 of record NW_024104954.1, on the reverse strand, counting down.
ACAAAACCCTCCTCCCCACCCCCTTGGTGAAAACAAACTCTTGCAGGGTTTAAAGGACTTTATCCTACAGATACCAATGTGTTTAGCTTTGCTCAAGTAAAACCTCTCGATGATTTTCATGGTTATTGGAGACCAAAGAGGAGCAAAGAAAAACAGATTAAAGGGGTGCAACTTTTCCTTTCTTAATAACACCAAATGGAATTTATAGTTAATGCACAGCCCGTTTCTGCTCAGATTTCAGAACATCTTGAGTTGTTTCAGCAAAAAGGGGTTCTGGGTCTGTGTTGCACTTGGATGAGAACAAAACCAGCTGGAATCTTTGTGGATTATGCACACTGGGAGTGTTTTCTGCTCAATTGATTGTCTCCTTCCACTAGATGGGGCTTTCTCCATTGATGAGTTGAACCATTACTTTTCCTTCAAATTCTTTCCTCCACATGCTCGTACTTTTAGGAGTGGATGTGCCTCAAGTACCAGAGCTCTAAAATATTTGTTTCTTTTTTTTTTTCCTTCTCCACCTTACCTGTGGAAGTGCAGTTTGGAATTGTGATGCTCTTCAGAGGCACTGAGCAAAGTCTGTGGTGTGGAGGCCCCCGTGTCATTCTGTGATCACTAAATCCTTGTGCCAGCACCTTGGCCAAGTGTGATGGCCACTGCAACAGTGGTGGGGTGGGAGTGAGTCACCATTTTGGGGGTGTAAAGCTGTTTTACAGGAGGCAGAGAAGTGGCAGAAGCACAATGAAAACTTGCTGTGGAACTTCATTCACCCCGTTCAGCACCATCTTCCAAACTCCAAATGCTGCCCTTGAGCATCACTTTGTTTTCAAAGGCTCCAAATAGGTCAGGGAAGTTTTTTTCTCTTTTGCAGTCTAACAGTATTTTTTTTTTAATTTTAACTTTCTTTTTCTTAATTCTTCTTCATTTAGTTTTTTTTTAACTCCGTGCCACAGGCTAAGGGCAGAGGGGCTGGAAAGTGGCCCAGTGGGAAAGGCCCTGGGGGTGCTGGTGAGAGCAGCTGGACAAGAGCCTGGGTGTGCCCAGGGGGGCAAGAGGCCAATGGAACCTGGTTTGGGTCAGGGATAGTGTGGGCACAGCCCAGGGCAGGGACTGTCCCCTGTGCTGGCACTGCTGAGGGACCTCCAGGGCTGTGTCCAGGTCTGGAACCTCATGGAAGAGAGACCTGGAGGGGCTGGAGCGTGTGCAGGGAAGGGAACGGAGCTGGGAAGGGGCTGGAGCAGCAGGAGGGACTGAGGGAGCTGGGGGGGCTCAGCCTGGAGAAAAGGAGGCTCAGGGGGGACCTTCTGGCTCTGCAACCCCCTGACAGGAGGGGGGAGCCGGGGGGGGTCGGGCTCTGCTGCCAGGGAACAAGGGACAGGAGGAGAGGGAACGGCCTCCAGCTGTGCCAGGGGAGGCTCAGGTGGGACAGGAGGAGGAATTTCCTGCTGGAAAGGGTGGTGAGGCCTTGTCAGGGGCTGCCCAGGGAGGTTTGGAGTGCCCAGCCCTGGAGGTGTCCCAGGAAGGCCTGGCCGTGGCACTCAGTGCTCTGGGCTGGGGGACAAGGTGGGGATGGGGCACAGGGGGGACTGGGTGACCTTGGAGCTCTTTTCCACCCCAGTGATCCTATGGGAATATCTTGCCATTATTTAATTAGCTTAATAATTCTCTGTCTCACATTTGGCAAATGATATTTCTGCAGGCTGAGGATGGTAAAATGTGGTTTTTTTCCCCCCAAGTAGTTGCTCACTGTGGATTTATTGGCATCATTTCTGTGGCACAGTCTGGTCACTAAGGCCCAGCTTTTGAGCTTGATCTGGAGCTTCCCAACTGCTGTCCTGGCGATTTTGAAGGAAAATTAGATTCTTGGGAGTTTCAAACCACCACATCCATCCACATATTTTTCTAAAAAGCCAAAAGTAAGACGTTTCCTAGTCCTTCCAGCTACCAAATGATAATCCTGAGCATGGACTTGCCTCTGTGCCCTGCTGAGGAGGAGGAGGAGCTGCCACAAGAGTTGAGCAGAAAGGCAAAGAACCTCCTTTCAGTGGTGCTAAGATAAAATGAGCCTTTGGGATGCTAAAACAACTTCATTTATATAGGATGAACTTAATGAGAACAAATATTGAGCTGTTCCAGCACCGGGGGGGGGTGGTTTGCTCCAGGTGATTTGCTCCACACGTTTCACCTCCGCGTGTTCCTCAGAACACCTTCTTTACTCCACATCTTCCACCTCCTCGAGGGAACAAGACATTTTTTGGGACCACAAGGCCTCCTCCAAGCCCACCACATCTGCCATTTCCCCCTCAGCTCCCTGGGCTGACGGAGTTGGATTCCAGGAGGATTCCAAAGCGAATTTTGGTGCGGGTTCTTTGAAGTTCTACACTGTCCATTTGACAGCAACATATTTCAGTGTCCTTAGGACTCAAGGTTCATTCAAGCAGTTTCTGGCTTGAATATATAAAAATGATAAATGAAACCTGCCTTTTCTCCCCCCCCTTTTTTTTTTTTAAATTTTGATTCTGTGCAAAGGCACGTCCTCCTTACTTTGAGGCCATATTATATTTGATTTTTTTTTTTCATTTAATGCATTGTTTTAATACATTCCACCCTGCTCTCCTGCATTTAAATCATCCTTCTGTTTGCAGCCAAGCAGGAGGACAAAAATAACCGTGGTCTCATAGTGAATCAGTGGAATTTTCCTGCATTTCTCCCCTGGTGACTCCTAGAGAGTGTAAATGCTTTTGCATTTCTCTCTGCAAGAATGAGGTGGTTTCCCTCCTGCATTCCTGTATTTTTCCCTGTCTTTAGGTCTCCCTGGGATTTGGTTTTGTTTACTACACAAGCAGTTGTGTATTGGGTCATCATCAGCCTGAAATTAAGGTTTGAGGGTGGGGTAAAAAAAACCCCCCGGCCTCGGGAGGGTCCATTTAAATGTGGATATCTGGGGGGGGGGGAGAGGGTTTCAGATCTCCCCGGGGATTGCATTGTCCATTGTGTTTCCTTATTATTTTTGCAGCCCTTCGTTTCTTCTCCTCCTTTAATGCAGAAACACTAATTTTTTTCCTTTCCTCTGTTTTTGGGGTGGTTTTTTTTATTTTTTTGGCCGAGGAAGGCGATCGTTGCTCTCTAACGGCTCTGCTGTTTTTTTCAAGCTGCAGTTTTGTCTCCTCAGATAAAATACCTTTTTTTTTTCTGCCGAGGAGTCAGAAAGATCTGCTGGAACAGCTCATCCTCCTCCCTTCCCCCCCCCCTCCTCCTTGGGTTATCAACAGTGCGTCAGTGGAAATTTCCACCCCTCGCTAATGGCAGAGAAAGCACAAAGTTGCAAAGCAGCCTTTGGAAGGGGGGGGGGGGGGTGGGATAAAAAACACACAACTCTTGCTGTTTTAGGAGCTCACAATGAAAAGCAGCAGCCGAGGGGGGCGAGAAATCGGGTTCGGTTTTGGGGCCGAAAGGATGCGGCGAAGAGCGGGAACGGGAACGGCGTCGGTGCTCTGGGAAGGGAACGGGGCAGGAGGTTCTCCCCCCATCCTCCTTTCTTGGGAGAGGGATCTGGAGGCTGCTTCCCAAGGTGTCATCTGCTAAATTTACCATTTGGAGCTTTTAATGGCTTTCCCAGAAAACCCGAGCTGCCCTTTGTGAGGGCTGTGCGTCCTTCCGATGTGTCCGTGCTGGGATTCCCGACCGATCGTCCAGGCTGGTTCTCCCAAAACTCTTAACCAGGTGGCATCCCTCCATCCTGGAGACCAGGAGGCAGCAGGTAGTTCAGGTCTCCAAATGTACAATCCTGGAGACCAGGAGGCAGCAGATAGTTCAGGTCTCCAAACATACGAAGCCAGATTTTGTTCCCTGTGGAAGCGCGGGAGGATTTGCAAGGAGGACCAATCCTTTAAGGCGAGTTATCCCTGGAATGCAGGGTTGGTAGGACCTGGCACTGGCCCCTTGGCTCTGGTCACAGCCAGATGGGCAACTCTTCTGGAGGAGTCGTTGCCTCAGTGTGGGCTGCAGGGAGGGGTTTTTTGCCATCTTACCCCTCACATCCAAGAATTCCAGACCTTCTGGAAAGCTCAGTTGTGGCTGCTCACGTGTAAGAGCCTCGGGATCAGGGGGCCTGGCTGAGGAAAAGCATCCCCACTGTGTTTTCTGAGGTGGATCCACCCCGGGGCAGTAACTCAGCACACGGTGCCTGAGTCACTTCCGACCCTCTGGGTGGGATATTTTGGATGGAACACGTTAAGAGGGATGAAAATTAACTCAGCTCAGTGAGAAGGACACGAGGGTGTCGAGTTCATGACCCCACCTCCTGGCTTTCCTGCTCAGGCTCCCAGTTCAGCTTCTGGTCTTGGGGACTTACCCTCCCAGGTGACCTTTGTGAAGGTGGATTGTGATGATCCTGTTACAGGTGACTTGGTTCAAATCCATAACTCCTGCAGAACAAACTCCTCTCTGTCAGGTCCACCTTGATATCAAGCTGGGATGTTTGATCCTGCTTGGGGAATAAAACTTCATTTCAAGGACAGCACTTTCAGGCCAGGGGATGCTTCCTGGAGAGGTGTCCTTGGAGAATCCTGGAGTCCCTGAAAGGTTTGGGCTGGAAGGGACCTTAAAGATCATCCAGTTCCAACCCTGGACACCTTCCACCAGCCCAGGTTGCTCCAAGCCCCGTCCAACCTGGCCTTGGACACTTCCAGGGATCCAGGGGCAGCCACAGCTTCTCTGGGCAACCTGGGCCAGGGCCTGACCACCCTCCCAGCCAGGAATTCCTTCCCAGTATCCCATCTATCCCTGCCCTCTGGCAGTTGGAAGCCATTCCCCCTTGTCCTGTCCCTCCAGCCCTTGGAAATAGTCTCTCTCCATCTTTCCTGGAGCCCCTTCAGGCCCTGCAAGGCCACAATCAGGTCACCCCAAAGCTTCTCCTCTCCAGGCTGAACAATCCCAGCTCTCCCAGCCTTTCCTCCCAGCAGAGCTGCTCCAGCCCTCGGACCATCTTGGTGGCCCTGGCCATCCCTCCTCCCTTTAAATGTTGTGAACGAACCAGCAGAGCTGGGGGAATGGCTTCACACTGACAGAGAATAAGTTTAGATTGGATCTTAAGAATTAATTCTTCCCTGGGAGGGTGGGGAGGCCCTGGCCCAGGTTGGCCAGAGAAGCTGTGGCTGCCCCTGGATCCCTGGGAGTGCCCAAGGCCAGGTTGGACGGGGCTTGGAGCAACCTGGGCTGGTGGAAGGTGTCCCTGCCCATGGCAGGGGTGGCACTGGATGGGCTTTGAGGTCCTTCCTACCCAAACCATGGTGGGATTCTGTGATGTTTTGCTCTCTGCAGGATGATTCCTGCCCTGGGTCACTCATCCCTGGCAGGAGCAGTAGATATGATGTTGCTCCTGAAGGAGCTGCAGTTCTTCAGCAAAGGAATTTATTGTGGAAATACAGTGAAAGAACCACACCAGGAGGGACTGAGGGCACTTGGCTGGTGCAGCTGGAGCAGAGGAGCCCCAGGGCAGAGCTCAGCGGGGGCTGCAGCTCCTCCCGAGGGGCAGCTCCGACCTCTGGGAGCAGGGACAGGACCCAGGGAAGGGCTGGAGCTGGGACAGGGCAGGCTCAGGGGGGATCTCAGGACAAGGTTCTTCCCCCAGAGGGTGGTGGGCACTGCCCAGGCTCCCCAGGGCAGTGGGCACGGCCCCAAGGCTGCCAGAGCTCCAGGAGGGTTTGGACAACGCTCTGAGGGACAGGGGGGAGTGTTGGGGTGTCCTGGGCAGGGCCAGGGCTTGGAGTGGATGATCCCTGTGGGTCCTTTGAGCTCAGGCTATTCCATGAATCCATGATGAACAAAGAAGTGTTCAACTGAACTTTTCATCTTTGGAATCGAGACAGCACTGAGCTTTCACAGAATCAGCTGGGTTGGAAGGGACCTCTGAGATCATCAAGTTCATTTCCGACAACTCCGGTACCACAATATAAAAAAAAAAATAAATTAGAAAACCTAATTTAAGCAATCCCATCAAACAGTCTCTGGAATTCGAGCCGTTGCAGTGCCAGGTGTGTTTTTATCGCTGTCATTATTTTGTGTTTCTCTCCTTGCAGGTATTTTTTGGTAGACTTGGAGGCCCCCCCTTCGATTGTCTCGGCCATGACGGAGCATCTGGGACGGGACATCGATGTCATCAGGCAGGGCTTTGTCAAGCACCCCCTGGCAAAGCCAGAGGAGTGCCCTGGAATGATCCCAGTCAACTATGAAGACAAACTAAGTGGCAGGAAGAAGTGAAGCTCCCAGATGTTTGGAACCTCTTTTAAAAAAAGTGGGTTATTCCCGCTTTGGAAAACGATTTTGGTAACTCAGGTCCCAAATAATCCCTTCTGCCCGTGTGATGTGTGTGGTAGAGTCACTCTCTGGAGTTATTATAACAACTGAGGGGTTCTTTTTGTTGCAAATAATTTAAATAGCCCTTAATCTCCCTGCTTATCTCGATCTTTGACAGCTCTGAAAATTGATTTGCTTTTCTCTTGGAGCGTTAAGTTGATAATGAAGATTTATCCATCGGCAGGATGCTAAAAATAGCATTCTTTTCCAGAGATTATTCAGAATATGTGTATTTACACAAGAGATTAAGAAGTCTGCGGTGTAAATATAGCAGGGGAGGATGTGATTTGTTGGGGGCTTTTTTTTCCTTTTGGCTTGTTTTTTGGGAGGGGAATAAAAGCGTGATTAAAAATAAAACTTGACTCATTTTTTTTTTAAAAGCAGAAAAGGTACAAGATAAAAAAATAACTTCCAGTGCCAAAAGACACGTCAGAGTCCCTTAAGGCAATAACTTTGTTCGTAGTACAGGTAAGAAAAATTCTTCTCTCTAGAAACTTCCAGGGGGCAACTTGGAGACTAATCCTGATTTAGATGACCAGGAGAATGAAAAATGCTTTATTTTACCTTCAGCTGGACATTTCAGACTGAGAAAAACATCAGGACTAAAGTCTTAAGGTATAATTTTTGCCCCCTTTTTTTTTTCTCTTGTGAGAACAGGAGAAAAATACTTAATATATATTTTTGTCTTTTTCTTTCCCCTCTTGTGAAAACAGGAGGAAAATCAGCCCTGGTGAAAAATGACATTCATGGAGTTCAACCTCCTGTTCCTGACTAAATTCCAGTAGTTGGATCATTTCTGGAGGGGGTGTTGTGTGTTCTCCTTTTTTCCTTTGGATGCAGAACTTTGAGGGGGAAAAGAAATCAGTGTTTTTCCTGAATATCTTCAGGACAAAAAAAAAAAGACCTTTTTTTCCCCTTACATCTTTCTTCAGGAGACACGTGTGGTTTTGTGGAGTTTGGTTGCTTGGGACTTTTTTTTTTAATGGTTTTTTTTCTGTGTTTAAATCTGCTTTTCTTTTAAGTGCAGACTGTCCCGTTTTGTCTCTTCTTTCTTGGAAAAACTGTGGGAAGAAGAGAGGGAATGCACTGCACATTTCCTGAAGCTGAATCTGTACTATTGTCCTTTTTTATTTTTGTAGTTACTACCAGTTTCCACCACGTGCAGAGCTTTTCTTATCAATGATTTTTGGATATGGGAAGGAGGAGCCAGAGGTTTGGGAGTCTGTGCTACAGGTTTGGCTCCCTGAGCTGCCCCTTTCTGATGAAAATTGGGATTTGTGGTGGAGAAAGTGCAAACTGCACGTGAGGAAATATAGAATGTTTTCAAAAATGTCTTAAAGGTTTCCCCAAAGCTTGTCTTAAATGGGACATGAACTGAAAGTCTGTGGTTTTAAAGTCACTTTGCCTCTGGGAGGAATTTGGATTTTCCTGGATTTCTTCTGGGTAGAAAGGAGAATATTGAAGCTTTCAGCTCCCTCAACTGAAGGGCAGCAGGAGCTGGATGTGTGTAAATGTTGGATGTTTTATTGAGTTTTCTTTAGCATAGTATTAAATTTTGCATTTAGTTTGTCCCAATTTCAATGATCCCAGAATCCCAGAGGTTGGAAAAGAGCTCCAAGGTCACCCAGTCCCCCCTGTGCCCCATCCCCACCTTGTCCCCCAGCCCAGAGCACTGAGTGCCACGGCCAGGCCTTCCTGGGACACCTCCAGGGCTGGGCACTCCAAACCTCCCTGGGCAGCCCCTGCCAAGGCCTCACCACCCTTTCCAGCAGGAAATTCCTCCTCCTGTCCCACCTGAGCCTCCCCTGGCACAGCTGGAGGCCGTTCCCTCTCCTCCTGTCCCTTGTTCCCTGGCAGCAGAGCCCGACCCCCCCCCCCGGCTCCCCCCTCCTGTCAGGGGGTTGCAGAGCCAGAAGGTCCCCCCTGAGCCTCCTTTTCTCCAGGCTGAGCCCCCCCAGCTCCCTCAGCCCCTCCTGCTGCTCCAGCCCCTTCCCAGCTCCCTTCCCTTCCCTGCACATGCTCCAGCCCCTCCGTGTCCTTTTTGCAGTCCCCATCCCTGCAGTCAGCAGGAAAACCCCGGATTCCCCTCAGAGCCGAGCCCGGGAGCTGCTCAGTAAGTCCATGGATGTCAGCTGTGAATCAGGACCTTTGCTCAGTCAGACTCTCAGGCCCCTCTTCCCTGAGGGCCCCATTCCTTATCTCCGTTGATGGATTGCTGGCACTGCTGGATGGCAGGAGCAGAAGCTTTGGACTCCTGATTCCAGCTCATCCCGGGAGCGGATCAGCTGGAGCACATCCCCCGGAGCCGCAGCAGATCCTGGTTCCTGCAGTCCTGAGTGTGCAGAAGGGAGTGACTGAGTCCTCTGTGCTCTGGGGCACAGACACCCACCGGTGCCACCCCTGGCCACAAGCAGGACCGTGGTTGCCCCGGCACTGGGGGGGCTTTCTCAGCAGGAGGGTTTATTTATAAAAGGCCCGTGAAAAGCTGCTCTTTCCTTCCTAATTGATAGTTTCTAATAGGAACAGTTTTTAGTTTGTGTCGGTTTAATCGTGGGTGGGGCGGGGCAGTCTGGGGTTATAATTTGTTTAGCCCAGAGTTGGATATTTTGGGAAGTTGATGCCTAACGGGGTAAATGCAGGGATGGGGGCGAGTGGATCAGATTGGAGCAGTTCTGGGCCTCAGCAAACAGTTGTGCTGTGGAAGAAAATGAGTGTTTGTGCCCTGAATGATCATAAATCCTCCCTGCAGAGGAAGGGAAGCCTTAAACATCTTTCCCTCTTTGACCATCGATACTCAGTTTATCCCACTGGGCTCTGAGAGACTCTTGATCGCCAGGAGTAAAAATTCAGGACACTGTGGTGTTGCTGGAGAGCCAGAGGAGTCTGTGCAGCCAAACCATGGCCTAAAATGTCACACTCCATGGCATTCCCAAAGGCCTAAAACGTTTGAACACCAGTACTTGAAGTTTTGTTTGCTAAAGAATCCGATAGTGAAGCTCTTCAGCCCTCCCTTGGATTATGTGTATGAAATAAGCAGTTTTCTGCTCCCAGATCCTCTGGTTTCCTTGTTTGTGGATTGTGGGGATACACAGAGTTGGGTAAGTATTAAAATAACAACTGGCAGCTCTCCTGGCTCGGGAATGTTTTCTCAGCAAACAACTAAACGCGATGGTTTCACGGTGGAGATCTTGGGTATGTCCTCAGTTACTCCTTTTTCCTCCTCTCCTCCTCCTTCCATGGCTGGACTTTGCCCTCTGGAGGGTTCTCCAGCAGGCTGAGGGCACTGCACCATCAAAGAACTCCATGGCCACTGCCCTGATCCCGGGAAGGTGGTGTGTTCAGGGATTCGCTCCCGTGGACCGACAGTACCTCAAAATCCCCTTTGTTGTAGCGTGAGCTGAAAGAATTTCAGGATCTTCTGGCACTAAATGTTTTGCAGGCACTCTGAAAATCATCTCAAATCCTCCTGGTTGAGCTGGGTACCAGCAGCACTCCGGGATGTGCTGCTTTGGGAATCATCCAGGGAGTGATTCCAATGGCAAAAGTCAACGTGAGTCATGGGCTCCTCCTGCTAAACCTGGGCTTTGATCCTGAAACACATCCCCTGTCACTCAGGGACATCAGCTGCTCTTCAGGAAGTTGCTTCACTCTGTCAGGAAGGAAGACTCTGAAATTCAAACCAGTCCTGTTGGAGTCAGGAATTTCTTTTGAGACGTGAGCACGTTGTTTGTGCTCGGAGAGGCTCCAAGGATCTGTCCAGCACTGCCAGGATCTCCAGCAGAAATGTTAATCACAGAATCCCAGGATGGGATGGGTTGGAAGGGATTTTAAGGATCATCCAGTGCCACCCCCTGCCATGGGCAGGGACACCTTCCACCAGCCCAGGTTGCTCCAAGCCCCATCCAACCTGGCCTTGGACACTCCCAGGGATCCAGGGGCAGCCACGACCTCTCTGGGTCACCACCCTCCCAGGGAAGAATTTCTTCCTAATGTCTTAATCTAACTCTCCTCTGGCAGTTTGAAGCCATTCCCACTTGTCCTGTTACTCCAGGCTCTTGTAAAAGGGTCCCTCTACACTTTTCTTTTGGGATCCCCTCAGGCTGCAATTATAAGACAACCCCCCCCCCCCCCCAGATGTTTCCAACTCCTGGAATGTAAGAACAGGCTTAAAAATCATCAGCATTGCTTAAAACATGAGGGTCTTTTTATTGGCCTTTTAGAGTTTAGGATTCACTTTTCTCAGACTTGGTTGCTGGCAGGATTTTCATGTAACATCCCACTGAAGAGCTCTTGGAAAAACACAAGCTCCAGCAAATGAGATGCTTGATAAATTCTCTGGGAGCAGCCTGAAAGAGAACAAGGGATTGAAAAGAGAGGCATCATTGTGTCCTTCCTAGAATTTGGAGGTTTGGGCAGAATAGAAGTGAGAATTGACATGGAGCCAAAACTTATATTTTCCCAACTGCTTCATTCATGGAGGAAGATTAAAAAGCTGTTACTCTCCATGACCTGTGGAACGTGTTGCTTTCTTGGTGCTGCTTCAACAGACCTTTAAAAGCTTTAAAAGCCCTCTGGCTGCAGCTCAGGGACCACCTCAGGCTACTGCTGCTCCTCTTTGTGGAGGGGTGGGAGAGGCACCACTTCACGCTGGTGAAGAGGGGGAGTGAGGCACTGACAGGTCCCAGCCCTGAAGTATCCCAGGTTCCTCCCAAAAGCGGTTTTTACTGGGAGGTAACACACTCTGTGAAACCTGGGAGGGTTTTAATCCCTCTTGGGTTTGTGTTGTGCTGAGGCTGCCAGGTCAGTCTGGTTTGCAGAGTGCTGACTGGCACGTAGGAAATGTGGCTTCTGAAAATCCTGAGCGGGGGTTTTGTGGGATGGGGAGATTCCACTGGATCAGTGAAAGGCCCCTGGCTGAGTTTTGGAGGAGCAGAGAAGTTGTGGATGCCCAGAAAAGCTGTGGCTGCCCCTGGATCCCTGGAAGTGTCCAAGGCCAGGTTGGATGGGGCTTGGAGCAACCTGGGCTGGTGGAAGGTGTCCAGGGTTGGAACTGGATGATCTTTAAGGTCCCTTCCATGATTCTATTCCCTTCATTTTCTCTCCTCTTAAACTGCCTTCATCTCAGCCCATGAGTTTCCCCTTTTTCCTGCTTCTCCTCATCCCCCTGGGAGGGAGGGAGGGAGTGAACGTGTGTCTGTGTCATCTTTAGCTCCACATTAAACCACAAAGGTCATCTTTGGTGCCCAGTGTGGGGCTCGAAGAGCTGAGATCCCAGAATCCCAGAATTATTCGGGTTGGAAGGCACCTCTGGAGATCACCCAGTCCAGCCCCCAAGGAGCAGGTGACACAGGAACACATCCAGGTGGGGTTGGAATGTCTCCAGACAGGGAGACTCCACAGCCTCCCTGGGCAGCTGTTCCAGGCTCTGCCACCTCCGTGGAAGGAAGTTCTTCCTCGTGTTGAGGAGGAACTTCTTGTGCCTTTAGTTTCTTGTCCTGTCACTGGGCACCACTGAAAAGATCCCACCAGGCTGAGTGCAGGGTGTTAAAACAGGGCTGGTGGAAGCATTTGGTAGAAAAGTTTCGTAGTTGGTCGCAGTGTTGATTTATTTGGAGCAACCTGTGTCGTGGAAGGTGGCCCTGCCCCTGGCAGAGGGCTGGAACTGGCTGGTCTTTGAGGTCCCCTCCAACCTAAACCATTCTGGGATGGTTTTATCACTCTGCAGAGCTGTGAAGGGTTTGAAGTTCTCAGAGTTGGTTTCTAAAGCTCCTCCCTGGCTGTGAATGTCCCCCACTGTGCTGTTTGTCACCTCTGAAGGCTGGGCCAAGGGCATCACCTCACCCTGGTTTGTGAGAGGATAAAAGTGCTGGTCTGGTGTTTGTGCTCAGCATCACCATCATCTCCATGGGTTGGAAACCAGCACCTGGAACACGGAATCGTGGAGTGGTTTGGGTTGGGAGGGACCTCAAAGATCATCTCATTCCACCCCCTGCCATGGGCAGGGACACCTTCCACCAGCCCAGGTTGCTCCAAGGCCTGTCCAGCCTGGCCTTGGACACTTCCAGGGATCCAGGGGCAGCCACAGCTGCTCTGGGAATTCCATCCCAGCCCCTCCCCACCCTCCCAGCCAAGTCTGTCTCCAGCCTTCCCTTTGGGCACTGGTTTCTCTGAAGGCTCTCTGTGCTCTGGGTGAGTCACTGCCCAGAGGAGCAGCATTTCTCCAGGAGAAGCTTCTCCTCAGCCTCTGCTGACTGTGAATAATCCCTGGGAGATGAGCAGGGCTGAGGGCTGTGGGGAGGCTCGTGAATCCCAGTCACAGTCCCTCCTGCACGTGACATTCCTCTGGAGCCCTGGGAGCTCTAAAAACGGCTGTGGGCTGAACCCCCCGTTAACTGGGAAGAGCCCGAGCCCCCTCCCAGGGTTATTATGATTCCAATTCCATTCCCTGAATGCTGGCTCTTGAGAAAGGACAATAGTGGTGTCCCTCATGTGAGAACCCACAGAAATGTTATGGCTGCTTTGCATGGGAAATGTGGCCAAGCCACCGAAGCCGCTCGGGGTCCCACGGGGGGAGGGTTTGGCCAAAAGTATTTGCGGAGGGATTTTTGTGAGGTCGAAACCCAGGAGCCCTGGAAGAGGTTCCTCAAGGTGCCTTGTTCTTGCAAACAAAGGCACATGGTTTGTTTTCATGGAATCACAGGACTGTGAAGGTTGGGAAAGCCCCTCAGGGATTGTTGAGTCCAACCTTGTCCCCACCTTGTCCCCCAGCCCAGAGCACTGAGTGCCACGGCCAGGCCTTCCTGGGACACCTCCAGGGCTGGGCACTCCAAACCTCCCTGGGCAGCCCCTGCCAAGGCCTCACCACCCTTTCCAGCAGGAAATTCCTCCTCCTGTCCCACCTGAGCCTCCCCTGGCACAGCTGGAGGCCGTTCCCTCTCCTCCTGTCCCTTGTTCCCTGGCAGCAGAGCCCGACCCCCCCCAGCTCCCCCCTCCTGTCAGGGAGTTGAGGTTTTATTCCCATTGATTTCTCCTTGGATCTGGAGTAGAACATGTGCTTATTTTATTATTACTTATTATATTTTGTACTTACCATATTTTACATTTATTTTATATTTATATTTGGGATCTTCCCAAATCTTCGTTTGCAAAGCCTAATGATATATAAATTATATTTATATTTATTATACTAATATCTAATCTAAATCTTTTGTATTTATCCTTATTTATGATATCATTATTTGCCAGCCCTGTTGATTTCAGCCCAGCTCAACAACCTGTTCCAACAAACATTCCTTGGAAAATAATAAAGAAGCGACTCTTGGCAGAGACCAAACTCTCCAGGTGGGCCAATTAACTGTAATGAGTTTTCTCCTCTTTGCTGTGTGTGTCAGTTATTTGGAAATACCTGGTGGGCTTTGGTTGGGCTCTGACTCGAGTTTAGGGCAAGGCTGGGCTGCTCTGGGCAGGCTCAGGGAAAGATTAAGACTTTGTCTGACTTCAGATAAACACTTTTGTTCGTGCCATCTTTCGAAGTTCTGTCCCTTTTTTTGGAACTGGGAGAGAATTTCAGTGGAAATGCCTGAATTTTGTCCCTTGTCCAGTTCATTTTAGGTTTCCTGCAGTACTTTTTTTTTTTTTTTTTTTTTTTTGACATAAGAAGCTCAATTTTGTTTTTTTTTTAATTTGAGCCTCTCTGTCAGGAAACAAACCCTTTCAGCCAGGATATGTCAAGGCTCTTTTTATTACAGGAAACTGCAGTTTTGGAGGCACTCGTGTTCAATTTGCTTTCAAGCTGTATCAGGTGTCTTTCTATAATTAGATTAATTTTCACGTATTCTCCTACACTTCCCTCCTCTCTTCCTCAGTGCATTCCTGAACCCATTCCTTCTCTTTGGAGTTCTCCTGATGGAGTGTTTCTGTCCTTGGGAGTGTTGGTCCTGCCTCGTTTCCCACTTTTAGCTTCGAGAAATCCATGGATTTGTTTTCTGAAATTTCCATTGTCTTAAAAAAAAAAAAAGGGAAGATGGAATCTCTGGATCTCCACCCTCCCAGTGATATGATAGAACCAATTTGTCTTTTTTAATATCCAATATTGTTCAAACAGTGCTTTTCAGATGCAGGAAAACTCATCTATATTTATATGTGTCCTGTGTATTTGTAGCTGTTATTTAGCTTTCTGGTTGCAGCTTTTATTTGTATTTATATATTACCAGCAAATAAATCTCTTCCTCTCCAGAGTCTTTCCCTGGAGGATCAGTGGGAGGCAAAAAAAATCTCATTTAAGAAGGGAAACAGGGAGAGAATCTGGGGAAATAAGACACCAAACCTGGAGTAAGGAAAGAGGGATGGCCAAACTTGATATTTTTTCGCTAAAAAAAAAAAAAGAGAGAGACTTGAAGGAAAGGAAAATAATGAAATACTTTGAGGAAACACTTGACTGAAAAAAAAACAAAGACAAGTGGCCTAATCAGGAAGAGGGAAATTCAAGAGAGAAGTTGTTGCACAAAGTGCATTTCCCTACAAATAAAGAGCCACAATTTGGTTCTCTTTTAAATTTTGGGTGAGTTTGGTTCGTTTTAAATCACTTGGGTGTTTTATCCCAGTGTATTCCAGGTCACCTGGAGGTTCCTGGGGAAAGCTCAGAGATAAGATGTGATTGGTAATTAGCAGGGAGAGAGAAGTGTTTAAAAAACACAGAGAATTGGTTATAATGTAATTTTTATCACTTCCTTCTCTCGGAGAAAGACGATTTCCCAGCCAATTTTTTTTGTTGTTGTTGCTTTTCTCACAGAAGTGGCCACATGAGTTCCAAAGGAAAGTGCTTTGATCAGTCACATGGAGCCAGATTTGGGATCAAATGAAATGGATTTCTGCCCTTTTCCTCCTGCTGCCCGTTTTGTGTTGGAAAATCACCCGATTTTCCATAATTCTAACGTTCTCTTTGGATTTAAAATCATTTTTATTCTGTTTTCTTTTGTATTTTTCGTTGTTTTAAACTGTCTCTGGGTGCTTTGTGTGCTGTGAGCGTTGCTGTAGGTACGGGGTGACACACAGTCCAAACATTCTGTCACTTGAGTTTAACTTTTTTATTTTATTCTAAATTTAATGTAGAGCAACCTCTGCTCAGTGCTGACTTAAAGATTTCATCTCCCTTTCTTTTTCTGTGTCAAAGCAGCAAAGTATCCTGAGAGGAAAACAACAACAAAAAAAAGATGTTTTGATCCCTACTAGGCAGCAACTGCCCTTAATGGTTTTCAAAATAGCATTTTGGGGGTTGAATAGAAGGATATTTAAATTATGGTATGTCATGTTATGACATGTCATCATTAGTCAGTGAACAATTGTATTGATTAGTCATGAAATAGCAGGAAAATAGGAAGAGAACTTCCATAAAATAAGGGTATATTTTAAAATGAAGATTCAAAGTCCTAAAACTGACTCTGAAACCAGGTTTAATTTAAGCAATTTAACAGCTGTGGCTGCCCCTGGAGCCCTGGAAGTGTCCAAGGCCAGGTTGGATGGGATTTGGAGCCACCTGGGCTGGTGGAAGGTGTCCCTGCCCATGGCAGGGGGTGGCACTGGGTGGGCTTTGAGGTCCCTCCCAACCCAAACCATTCCAGGATTGTAACTTTAGTCTGAGCCTACAGAGGAGCAGCTGGTTCTGCTGGAAAGGCCCCTCCATTGCCTGACCTCTCCTTTTCACTGGAATCTCCTGGGACTGATGCCAGTGCAGTTCCAGCTGTGCCCAGGGCATCTTCTGAACCCCAGCCTGGCTGGGAGAATCTCTGTGTGCACAGGAATTATGGAATTGTGGAGTCCCAGGATGGTTTGGGTTGTGAGGGACCTCAAAGCCCATCCAGTGCCACCCCTGCCATGGGCAGGGACACCTTCCACCAGCCCAGGTTGCTCCAAGCCCCGTCCAACCTGGCCTTGGACACTTCCAGGGATCCAGGGGCAGCCACAGCTTCTCTGGGAATTCTATCCCAGCCCCTCCCCACCCTCCCAGCCAGGGTGAGGATTGGGATTCCTTCCCAATATCCCATCTAACCCTGCCCTCTGGCAGTGGGAAGCCATTCCCTGTGTCCTGTCCCTCCATCCCTTGTCCCCAGTCCCTCTCCAGCTCTCTTGGAGCCCCTTTAGGCCCTGGAAGGAATCGATTCCCAGATTTTTGAGCACTGTTTGGCTCCTCGATGTCTCGGTGCAGGAAGGCCTGGGAGGGACCTGGATCCTGCTGTGGGTAAAGGCAGGAGCCAAAGCAGCCTTGGCCAGTGGCAGGACAGATCCTGTTGGATTAAAGTCTCCATATAAGCCCAGCCTGAGGAACTTTAAGCTCTGTTTACTCGTGTGCCTAAGTCTGTTTGTCCTGCTGGTCCAACACAGGACAAACACACACAGCCCCACGTGAGAGGGATGGACACAGAGAAACACAACCCCAAACAAACAATTCCAACATTTGTGTCCTTTTGGGGCCAAAAAATGTGAGCCTGGAGAAGGGGAAAAATGGGATTGCCACGGGGTGGCCGATGTCTGTCTGCTTTGAGCTGTTTGTCCATCCCTCTCCCGGGGAATTCCAACTACTCCCTGCTTTGGACAGTGGTGGGACTGGAGGGAGGGTGAGGGCAAGTCCCAGCCTGTTGTGTCCATGGGAAATGAGCCCCACAGAATGTCCAAGGAGAGATTTCAATGGGAAAAATCCTCTCAGTTTACTCTCCTGGATCCTCTGGGCTTAACTTTCACCACAGCAGGCCTGGAAAGGCTGAATCATACGGTGGGAACTCAAAACAGTTGCTCTTCCATCCCACTGAATGTGTTTTAATGCACTTCCAGTTGATGGAATCAGATAACTGAGTACCCTCTTTGGAGCTGCCCTCCAGTTTTGGGTTCAGTCAGTCCACCCTAGAGTTAAATTCTGTCAGATATTTCCCCTCCAAGCCCTCCAGGCTTCCCCCAGCTCCTCCTCACCCCTCACTGCATAAAGAAGCAGTTTTGTCACTGATTTGGTGCCAAAATTGCCCGTGTGGGTCCTGCTCGACCTGCTCCTGTCACTGGGACTTTACTGGGGCACAAAACCCCACTGTATAAAGGGTTTTAATTAAACTCAGCTTATCTGGGCTGAGCTGGCAGATGGAGGAGGCCAAGAGGAGGTCAGCAGGGACTCCTGTGGTGCCAGCTTTGCAAGGAGGTGACCAGTGGCTTTTCCCAGCTGTGCCTGCACCTCTGCTCACGTGGGAAGCTGGAATGACAATCCCTGAGCCTTGTTCTGCAGGGAGTTTCTTCCACAGCCAAAATATCTTAATTTTTTTGCAATCCAACCCCAAGTCAGGGTGCTCCTGAAGGGGTTCAGGGAGCCCTTTAGCTGAGCTGAGCAACAATGAAAGGCGATTTTTCCCCTGCATCGTTTATGAGCGTTAAATTCTGCTTGGCATCACTGAGCTGCTGCCCATCCCTCTGGAAAACCTTCCTGCCTGAGTGACCCCAATAACTGTGCACCATTTGGAAGTGCTGCTGCCTCCCTGCCTCCTTCCCTGTCCAGGCCATCAGTGCCTGTGTTGGAAGGCAGCAGAGGGAAGGGTCTCGTTGCCACCTTTGGCCAGGAGGAAAATCCACTCTTGCTTTTCATTTCTTCCTGGTTTTCAGATCCTTTTTGCCACGAGGAATTCCCTGGTGTCAAGGGCTGGGGTCATCTTGTCTCGTTAAACTGCAGGGGCTCCATCACATCCACCCCACACACGTAAGGAATTCTGCAAGGCCTTTGCTGGGAGTCTCTGGAGTGTCTGCAGCAGTTCTCCAGTGCCCCTCCCAGGGTGCCCTGGGAAAGAGTTAACACAGGATTTTAGAATCATGGAATGGTTTGAGTTGGGAAGGACCTCAAAGTCCATCCAGTGCCACCCCCTGCCATGGGCAGGGACACCTTCCACCAGCCCAGGGTGCTCCAACCTGGCCTTGGACACTTCCAGGGATCCAGGGGCAGCCACAGCTTCTCTGGGCAAACTTTTCCAGGGCCTTCCCACCCTCCCAGGGAAGGATTTCTGTAGGACAGAAGCCACATTTGGGTGATCTCCTGGGCCCATCTTGTTCTCTTTTTGAACTGTTTTAGCCCATGAGGCCTAGTGGGGTTTAACCAGGCTCCGCTTTATGAAAAGCAAGGCTCAGAGCTGGGCTGTCCTCCCAGCCACGGAAACAGGGAATGATTTTCATGAATTGACTTATTTCTGGGAGAACCTGACTTGCTTTCACCCAGCCTCACAAATTTAATATGTTTTGAAGAGATTTCCTTCCAAACCACACTCTTGACCTGCCCCGAAGCCCCGACGGAGCCAAATCCTGAAGGACCTTGAGTTGATTTGTTTTAATACTTGGGGCCACTTTTTTTTTTTTTTTATTTGAGCTCAATTTCGGCTCTTCTGATTTCCCCTCTTGATTTTTTTTGCTCACAGTCATTTATCATTTCATTATGCCCAGTTTCCCAGACATGTTAGGGCAACCTAAACAACCTCTTGAAGTCTCCCATTGAGCCATATGTTATTTCCTCAGGGCCTTTTATTAATGAACTTCCACTGGTGATGACTCTGTGTGGCCCCAGGTGTCTTGTTTCCTGTCCCTCATTTCACTGATTCAATGACTCTGCAGCCTCCTCCTCTGCCCCCGTGGAACAATTAGACATTTCTGAATGCCTTTGTCAGAGCTGATTATTTAGGACTTTACAAGATGCTTGTTCCACAAGGGTTATTTCTCCTCTATTGTTCCTCTAGGTCCTTGTTCTCCTTTGCTTGGAAGCAGGACAGAACAAGCAATTACTGGCAGCTGCTTTGTGGCCAGAGAGAGGGGAAGGAGCAGCTTTCTGAGCTCTTCCAGGAGCTGGTGCACTTTACCTGGAGGGAGAACCTCCCTCAGGTTCATGTGTGGTCTCACACTGTAGGAAAGGCACTTCAGTAGCTGGGAAAAAATCACCCCAGAGTCATAAAATCCCAGAGTTATGGAATGGTTTGGGGTGGGAAGGACCTTAAAGCTCATCTTTAAGTTCCAATCCCATGGGCAGGGACACCTTCTGCTAGACCAGGGTGCTCAATGTCCCATCCAACCCTGGAAGTCAAATGGTCAGAAGTGGCTGGAGAACTTCACCAGGTGCCTTTTATTTCGAGATGAGGTCACAGAAGACATTTTGGCAGCACAGACCCTTCCCAGCTCCCTTTTCCAGAGGCACATCTTCATTTTGAGGTGGATTTGCACATTCCAGCCTGGCACTTGCACACAGTGAGGTGGCTGATGTTGTGGGAGCGGTTCCCTGAGTTCTCCTCTCTGCTGGGAAGCTGCAGGAGGTGTCAGGGGAAGAGCTGGAAGAGTCTTGTGGTTCTGCCATCGTCCTGCTCCCCCTTTTCAGCCTCAAACCCAGGGGTGTGTCGGGTGTCTAAAAGCAGCAGATGATTTGACTCCCAAATTCAGCCTTTTTTGACATCAAACCAGCATTGTCTGATTTTTCCAAACACAAGGAAGGTGTGGAGCTCTTGGAGTGAGTCCAGAGGAGGCCACGGAGGTGATCCAAGGGATGGAGCCCCTCTGCTCTGGAGCCAGGCTGGGAGAGCTGGGGGGGTTCACCTGGAGAAAAGAAGGATCCAGGGAGAGCTGAGAGCCCCTTCCAGGGCCTAAAGGGGCTCCAGGAGAGCTGGAGAGGGACTGGGGACAAGGGATGGAGGGACAGGACACAGGGAATGGCTTCAAACTGCCAGGGAAGGAATTCCTGGCTGTGAGGGTGGGGAGGGGCTGGGATAGAATTCCCAGAGAATTCTGGATCCCTGGAAGTGCCTAAGGCCAGGTTGGACAGGGCTTGGAGCAACCTGGGCTGATGGAAGGTGCCCATGGCAGGGGGTTGGATGATCCTTGAAGGTCTCTCCAGCCTGATCTTCCAACCCAAACCATTCCATGATTCTGTAGTTTTAGGCCTGCCTATACAGTGGCTTAAGTCAAGCCTTGCTTGTGTGCATGGGAGCATTGGGAGCATGTCTGGGCTGGTTTTCGTGGGTGCAGGGCACCAAAAACACCACTCAGAAGGTTCTGGGCCTGGCCTGGCTCAGGGAATTTGTGGGGCCGTGAAAACCCCCCTCAGCTGGGATCGAATGTGCCCCAGCAATTCCTGCTCCTGCTGAGGTGGCCTGAGGTGTCTTTCAGAAGGGGTCCATTTCCTCATGTTTTCAGTGCTTTCCCACCTCTGCCTGTCTTCCCTGATCCCAGGGTGGAGGATTTTTGGAGCTCTGTGGCAGAGGTGACTCGGGCTGCTGTGGGATCCTTTGGGATTCTCTGTGTGTGCAGGGCCAGGGGGGTGTTTTGGTTCCTGCTCTTCCTCCTTGGCCCTCTGCAGGTGCCAGTGTGGTATCCAATTCCTGGGAATGCTGTCTGAGATAATCCATCCCAATTTTCTCGAATATGCTCAGCTTCCAATTAAGGCTCAGCAGGCAGAGGTGGAGCACAGATAAGCTGGGACTTGTTTACTCCTTAACCAGATGGTTTTTCCAAAGGGAAACGGTGCTGGAAGCTCCTCCTCAGACCTGAGGGATCCAGAAACATCCATCTTGGCTGAATTTTCCATGTTGTTCATTAGGAAAACTGTGACAAGCTCAGGTTTCCCTTAGAGCTGAGCCTTAACTAAGGCAAAATTGAATTAGTCTGTTCCTTGCTCCTTTAAGGCTTGACAAGCAGCTATCCCAGCACTTGGATTAGGCCTTGATCAGGCTGGATTTTTTTCCCTTTTTATTCTCATTTGTGAGGAATCTCAGGCCTCACATCCCCTCTCACAGTTGGGTTTTTCCCCCTAAATTAATGAGGTATCACTTGAGGTTGAAACCTAAACCACTGCTCCCCTCCCTTACCCCCGAGGAGGGGGGACTACTTGAATTAAGCTCGACTCAAAAAACCTCATTGACTTGGCTATTAAGTGACATTCCAGATGGGACCACACCAGGAGCTCTGTGCTCTGTTCTGGGCATCTCAACACCAGAACAGGCCTCTCCTCCCTCCAGTTCCTCTTGCAGTGTGGGCTGGGCGGTGCTGGAGGGCAACGTTTGACCTAAAAATGAAGGAATTATTTTCAGATGTCCCCCAAGAGTGGCACTTCCAGCCGTGGCGAAGTAGTGGCATCTCAAAACAATTGATTAGAAGAAGTGGTGGCATCTTTCCCAGAAATTCTACTCCCTGGCATGAAAACTGGGGGATGTTTCCTTGACGCAGTAGAGTGAATGTGGGAACTGCGAGGGGACAGCGGGCAAGTGGAGTTTGGAATGCTTTCAACTCCCTGGACGTCGGAAATGAGCTGGGAACTGACTGTCTCTGCCTCAGATAGGGAGTGGAGATGAATGGAGAAGGAAGGACAACAAACATGCCGAGGTTTCCTTAATTTTATTTGGAAATCTTTTTTCCCGAGCTCAGGATGTCCAACCATCCAGGTGATCCCCAACCATCCAGGTGCTCTCCAGCCATCCAGGTGATCATCTCCACATCAGGTGTGGGCTGATGGAAAGGGCTGGAAGGGTTTTAGGTCGGAAGCTGCTGTTTGTCCGTGTGGCCTGGACCCAAAGTCCCCAGGGATACGAGGCAGGTGAAGCGCTGAGGGCGCTGAAACGGGGCCTTCTGTGCACCAGCACTTTGGGGGTGGAAATCAGGAGTTCTGCTGCCTCACCCTGAGGCAGGGAAGCTGTGACACAAAGCGCTGGCTGCATTTCTGGTGGCAGGGGAATAATCCCAGGATATGCTGGGCTGGAAGGGACCCACGGGGATCGTGGAGTCCAACCCTCAGCCCTGCACAGGAGCCACCCCGGGAGCCTCAGAGGGGTGAAGAGGTGTTCCCATGGAGCCTGTGAGCTCCGTGGTGGCTGCAGGCAGACAAACCCCCAGCTCCTGTGCCCTCTGCCCCCACAGAGAGCGGGGCTGAGCTCGTGCCACGGCAGCTGGGGCAGAGTTTTTGGCGGGGCCGAGGCGCGATGTGGAATCTCATTTTGAGGTTTGCTCCGCCAAATGTTCCAGTTCCCTTCTTGGGACTCATTGAGGAAACAGAAGCTCGACCTCCAGGGAAGTGCAGGGGCTGAACCACCTTCCCTCATTGCCTTATTCCTGCTCTCTTCCCCTTCCCTCATTGCCTTATTCCTGCTCTCCTCCCTCCTCCTCCCTCCTCTCTCGGTGGGCGCCAGTTCAAAAACACACACTGAGCAGGGAAAGTGGAGCTGTCAGTGCATGGAAACGGGGAGCCCAGGGTAGGGAAACGTGGCAGAGCTGAGCTGCAGGGGAGCCAGGCAGGGAATTAGCCTCGTGCTGTTAAGAAATAGATGTGTTTTCCGACCAAAATAAAACCGTAAATGTCCCGGCGGTGCGACAGAAACGGGCTCTGGGGTGGGGATGGAGTCCTTCAGTCGGTTCTTGGTGTCTGTGGCCTTCCCTGGCATCACAAGGACCCAACCAGGTGGTGAAAAGCAGGTGTGGAGAGGAGGGGCTTTTGGCTTCACCAAGTGCTGGAGGTTTGCAGGGGTGGGGAGTGACCTTTTTGGGGAGCTTTGGTGGGAACCTCCCCCCTGAGCTTTGTGTTTGCCTGGATTGTGAGCGGTGGGGAGGGAGGAGTGTGGGGAGCTGCCTTCAGGGAGCAAGGCTCATGTTCCTGCTCTGCCTGGGTGGGGTCTCCACCTCAGGGATGACAAATCTCTGGGGGGCTGCACACAGAGGGCGTTGCTGGGGTTGTTTTGAGGTCTGTGTGTGCAAATGGCCAAGTGTTGGGTCCTGCGTTTGCTCCAACAACCCCCTGGAATGCTCCAGGCTGGAGGAAGAGGGGCTGGAAAAGCTGGAGAAGGCCCTGGGGGTGCTGGTGACAGGGGACGAACACAAGCCTGGGTGTGCCTGGGGGGCAGGAGGTCAAAGGCATCTGGGCTGGATCAGGGATAGCGTGAGCACAGGGATTGTCCCCCTGTGCTGGCACTGCTGAGGGACCTCCAGGGCTGTGTCCAGGTCTGGAACCTCATGGGAGAGAGACATGGAGGGGCTGGAGCGTGTGCAGGGAAGGGAACGGAGCTGGGAAGGGGCTGGAGCAGCAGGAGGGGCTGAGGGAGCTGGGGGGGCTCAGCCTGGAGAAAAGGAGGCTCAGGGGGGACCTTCTGGCTCTGCAAGTCCCTGACAGGAGGGGGGAGCCGGGGGGGGTCGGGCTCTGCTCCCAGGGAACAAGGGACAGGAGGAGAGGGAACGGCCTCCAGCTGTGCCAGGGGAGGCTCAGGTTGGCCAGGAGGAGGAATTTCCTGCTGGAAAGGGTGGTGAGGCCTTGGCAGGGGGGTTTGGAGTGCCCAGCCCTGGAGGTGTCCCAGGAAGGCCTGGCCGTGGCACTCAGTGCTCTGGGCTGGGGGACAAGGTGGGGATGGGGCACGGGGGGATCCATGGGCTGGGAGGGCTTTTCCAGCCTCAGGGATCCTGGGATTCTGTGAAATTTTGCACTTCAGTGTCCCTTGGCCTCTCCTCCTTCTGTGTGGCCAGAGAATGAACTGGTCTTGTCTGGCAGCAGAGATCAGCTCAGCCCTGTCCCTCTGCTCTGATTCACCCTCTACCCTCAGCCCACACAGTTTGATATCAGTTTGATATCAGTTTGATATCGGTTTGATATCAGTTTGATATCGGTTTGATATCAGTTTGATATCAGTTTGATATCAGTTTGATATCGGTTTGATATCAGTTTGATATCAGTTTGATACCGCTGCTGTCCCCAGTCAGCTGGATAACAGCTCCCAGCACCAGCCTTGGCTCTGGCTTTTGGGTTGCACTGATTCAAAAATTTCATTTTAAAGCCCTTTTCACGTGCCCTCAACAGCCCAGGAGGGCACCAAGTTTACAAGAAAGATGATCCCATAAGATTTAGCATTTCCCTGACCTCTCATCCCACTGCTGATGGGATTTGCAGTTCCCTGAGCTCCAGAAACATTTTACCTCGGATTTTCACGCTCGACCTAAAACTCATCTCAAGGCCTGAATCCTGCCCTGGGCTCAGGCTCTGCCAGGCTCAGGCAGTGGCAATTTGGAAGTAGGTTACTCAGAGACAACCACAGCCCCAGCCCAGTGCTGGGTTTCTGGAGCTGCCTCTTTCTCTGAAGGTGGAGAAAAACCAAGGCCGTGCTTGGCCAGGATGGGGCTGTTCCTCTCTGTCCTGATCTCCACCAGCACAGCTCCTGAGTGGCCCCAAAATCATCCTGTTTTTTTAACAAAAAGATGGTTGTGCTCTTTGTCAGGATGACTTTCTGTTACAGAGAATTCCCCAGGCTGGTTTTGGACCTCTCTGAGAAGTGTTTCCTTTCACCGGCGAATGTTTGGAGCTGTAATCCCATCAAGTGTGTGCTCGTGGCCCTTGTCTGCTAGCAGGGTATTAATGTGGGTATTATTATCTTCTGATCAGCAGCAAAGCCCAAATCTGCTGAGGAGTGAATTATTTTCCCCAGCTGAGTGGAGTTTTTCAATCTTTCTGTAATCCTGCTTTTAAATCTCTGCCGCCGGAATGACTTTTGTACTTATCGTTTGTGTCTAGAAAATTGAAATCTAGAAAATGGCAGGTTTTTTTCTCGGGGAGAGTAATAAGTCAGGAAAATGCCATTAGTTTGCAACCTAGACTGTGGCTGTCTCATCCCAGACACCAATGCAAAGTCATGCTGCAGTGGTCAAACAAAATATTGTGATGGGAGGCCTTTATTAAATCACTCCTGATGTTCAAACTTGCTTTTAAATCTACTTCTGGCCAGTCTGGAACAATATGACAGCATGGAAGCTCTATGGATCAAGAAGACCCTTTGCTCTTCCAAAAGGTGCTCGAGAGCAAATCCCAATTTTTGCTGAAATTGGCCCCAAAATTGAAGTGCAGTTCAGGCATCATCCCAGGGGCAGCTGAGTGGCCCCATCACCAGACACTGAGCAGGTTCTGAAGCCAAAGGGTTGTCCTGGTTTTCTGTTCCCTCAGAGAGCTTGTTCTTCTCCCTCTGTGCCCCAGATTTGTTGGCTGAGATGGCACAAAATAACCGGGGAAAGCTGTGCTGGCACCCAGAGCAGTTGTGCCCGAGGATTCTCTGCTGACTGTGAGCAAACCCTGGGGGGGTTCAGTGATGGGGTAAATGTCAGGTGAGTAGAATCAGAGAATAGGATCCCAGACTGGTTTGGGTTGGAAGGGATTCTGAGGATCATCCAGTGCCACCCCCTGCCATGGGCAGGGACACCTTCCACCAGCCCAGGTTGCTCCAAGCCCCGTCCAACCTGGCCTTGGACACTTCCAGGGATCCAGGGGCAGCCACAGCTTCTCTGGCCAACCTGGGCCAGGGCCTCCCCACCCTCCCAGCCAGGAATTCCTTCCCAATATCCCATCTATCCCTGCCCTCTGGCAGTTTGAAGCCATTCCCCTTGTCCTGTCCCTCCAGCCCTTGGAAATAGTCTCTCTCCATCTTTCCTGGAGCCTCTTCGGGCCCTGCAAGGCCACAATCAGTTCCCCCCAAAGCTTCTCCTCTCCAGGCTGAACAATCCCAGCTCTCCCAGCCTTTCCTCCCAGCAGAGCTGCTCCAGCCCTGGGATCCTCCTGGTTCCTGCTCTGGCCTCTCTCCAGCAGCTCCATGTCCTTGCTGGGCTGTTCCCCAGGGCTGGAGCAGCTCTGCAGGGGGGTCTCACCCGAGGGGGCAGAGGGGCACAATCCCCCCCTGCCCTGCTGCCCACATTGGGGGATCAGCCCAGGGCACAGGGTTGGGTCATTTCCAGCCTCTTCTCCAAGTCCTTCTCCCAGGGCTGCTCCGTCTGCTCATCCCCAGCCTGGATTGATCCCGGGCTTTTCCCAATCCAGGTGCAGCACCGGCACTCGGTCTTTCCCAAAGCAAACAGTCTCACTTGGGACACCCAGAGAGCTGCCCCCGATGTGCTCCACAAAGCAATCCCTGCCTCTCTCAACTCCCCCCCTCGGAGCAGACACTTTCATTGCTCCAGTTTCCTAACGAGGGGATCATTGTCTGCCCTGCCCTCCGGGAAATGTTGGGAAAAGAAACGGCTGGATGTTGTGCAAGCCCAGAGAAGCAGATTTTCAAAGGTGTTTATTCCGCTGTGCAGGGCAAGAGACCAAACACTCCCAGCAGTGCTGGTCCTAATTATTTAAAACTCGATTTCGATGTCTGTCTGCATTCCTGGGCTCCTGAAGGAACTCTGGAGGCTTGGGAAAGCCAACAGCATGAATGACAGAGAAAAAGAAATCAGTGAGGAAGTGAATCAGGATGTGTTTCAGGATATAAGGTGAGGGAAGTTTCCTGGGAGAGATAAGGGCTTTCTTCGGAGGGAATTTGAATTGTGTGCAGTAAATAATGGTTGCCCAGGCTGGGTGGTTGTGAGAAAACAAATTTATGAATAGGGGTTTGTCGAGGGAATGTGGCCCCTTCCACGTGTGACTGAGCCATGGGAGTGAGAGGAAAACGTCACAGGGTTGTGTCATGAGAAGCTCTGATCTGAAGATATGGATGTGAGAGAGGGAAGTGGGGGTTCTGCAGCCGCAGGTGCAGGTTTGAGCGCGGCCCTTTGGTGTGGAAGTTCCTTGGTTGCTTGGGAAAAAAAGAAGAGGGAAGTGTTCCTGTGTCCAAAGGTGGGCTGGGAGCAGCTCAGCTCTGCTCCACTCTGCAGCTCCTGCCAGGAGGGGGGAGCCAGGGGAGGACTGACTTCTGCTCCCGGGGAACAAGGGACAGGAGGAGAGGGAACGGCCTCCAGCTGTGCCAGGGGAGGCTCAGGTTGGCCAGGAGGAGGAATTTCCTGCTGGAAAGGGTGGTGAGGCCTTGGCAGGGGCTGCCCAGGGAGGTTTGGAGTGCCCAGCCCTGGAGGTGTCCCAGGAAGGCCTGGCCGTGGCACTCAGTGCTCTGGGCTGGGGGACAAGGTGGGGATGGGGCACAGGGGGGATCCATGGGCTGGGAGGGCTTTTCCAGCCTCAGGGATCCCGGGATTCCATGACCTGTTCACTGGTGGAATTGAAGAAGTCTCTGCTGAGGATGTGTGGTTTCTCTATGGTATTCAATTAAATTCAGTTGGATTCTCAAAGCAGAAGGTAAAACCATAACCCAGACAGGCAAAATTTCAGGCTTCTCCTCAGTTTTAACGTGTGGGAGATGTTAAACTTTCCAGAAGAAAGTTCAGTAGAGCTTTGGCTTCAGGGGTGAGATAATTTATCAACTCCCAACCTCATTCTGGGGAACAGCACAGTGAAGGCTGAACCTTTCAAAGCAACCAGCAGCCAGAACCCCACCTGAGCTCGGGGCTTGTCACCCAAACTTCCCCCCAAAATGGTTCAGCTCTGTAGTGACAGGTCCCCCAGAGCCACGTTGTGCTGTGTCACTCCTTGGCAGCTCCCACTCGCCCCACTTGGACTGGGTTTTAATGTTGTTTCATTTTATAACTTTCCCCTTTGCAAAACCCCAAGGGTTTGAGCTGCATTGGAGAATTTGGCCTTCCCAGCTCGTGGCACCGAGTGGTGCTGGCTGCCTCCCAGGCTGTGTGTGTGAGCAGCTCTCTTTTAGTCCTGTTTGGAATTTGGTAAATTTATAAGATCTCCCCACACCCTTTCTCTGCAGGAGCCACTTAGTTTCTTTGTGAGCTTTGCTGTTAAACTGTGCATAATTTGGGGTTTTCATTGTCCTCCCCCTGCTTTTGAAGCCTCTTTGTGATTTTTCAAAAGACGTTAATTTCCCTTTTGTTGTTTTCTGTTGACCACTTAATCCTCTCCCATTCCAATTGTTATTCTTATTGGGCCCCTCCAACTTTGCTGTTGTTTGAAATGTCTGTCATCTCAAACTCGCCTTTGTTCCTCCAACAATGATTTTGGGAGCCTCCCTGCTGAGCCACATTCCAAATGTGTGTGTGGCTGTGGATGGGGGGATTTTTGGCCCTCCTTGCTCTCTGACTCCTCTCCATCCTCCATCTGGGCTATCAGCAAATTCAGGAAGCTCCGAGGAAACACGACCAGTTTTCCTTGGACACTGGAAACTTAAAACTCCACCAGGGTGAGTTTATCAGCTCTAACTCAGCCCTTGGGGGCTGATGGTGCCTCTGGTGGAAAATGGATTTCTTTTTAAGCCTCCCAGCAGCTCCACAAACATTTCAGAGCTACCTAACCTTGCCACAAAGTGGAAGCAATCCAAAAAACCCGTGTGAATCATTCCTTCCAAAATAGTTGAGGAGAGGATGAAGCACCTGAAGGTCTCCCTGGAGGTGCACGTGGATCAGAGGGGGAGTCCAGATATTTATCAGGCACTAAATGTTTTCACTTCAGGTCCAAGAATTTCACCTCAGAAGACCTTGGGCCTTCAACAATCATCTTCAAAGAGGGGGTGGGCATCACAGTCGTGGGGACATCTGAGGAACTCGGGGTGGGAGTGCCCAGATTTTAGAGCTGTTTGGTTCCCAAGGGATGGAAACAGTGGTAAAAGAGCAGCATTAGGTGTCTTGAGCCTAAAGTGGAGATCCCTAACTCAGCTTTGGTTGGGGACCAACTCCATGGCCTGGAGAAGGGCAACAAAGTGGAGGAAAATGGGACATTTCCTCCTTTCTTGCCTCCCAAACAGGGGGAGAGGATTTAGGACTGGGAGTTCTGGCACCTCGTTGCTGCCCTCTGGAAAGAGCCAGGTTTCTGGGGATGGGTGGGGTTTTAAGGCACTTTCTAATCCTTGGAGCCCCCCAGTTGGCTGGTTTGGGTGGGATTCATTTCTGTGGGTGTTAAAGCAGCAGAACCCTGAGGTCCTGAAGGTGGACTCACCCCACCACCAGGGCTGATTTAGCAGCTCAGCACTTGGCATTTGCACCCAGACTTTGTCCATTCCTGGGTGGAAATGGCTCAGGAACACCGAGGTGCTTGGAGAAAATGTGCTCCTTTGGGAGAATTTACCCCTTGCTGGACTCCAGGTGAGTGGCCATGGTGGAAACGGGACAGCCTGGTCTCCTCACCAGTGACTGTGTCGCACAAACTGGTTTGGTTTGAAGTATTTGTGTCACTTAAACTTGTCGAGGAGAGGGCAAAAACCAGAAGGAAATAATGGCCTTTGGGTGTCACAAAAGCTTGATCAGGGCTCAGTGTTCTCACTGACACAGTAGAGGCTCAGCCCTGAAAGCTTTTTTTCGAGGTCCTGCAACCCAAAGTCACCCAGGTTGGCCATTCCCACCCAAAATGGTCCTGAGAAAACAAGTTTGGGATTGACTCCGAGGCTTTGGAGTCTTTGCCCGAACCATTTTGGAAAAGAAAGATCCCAGAGAAGAGAAGCTTTGGGGTGACCTGATTGTGGCCTTGCAGGACCTGAGGGAGCTCCAAGAAAGATGGAGAGAGACTATTTCCAAGGGATGGAATGGCAGGACAAGGGGGAATGGCCTCAAACTGCCAGAGGGCAGGCATAGATGGGATATTGGGAAGGAATTCCTGACTGGGAGGGTGGGGAGGCCCTGGCCCAGGTTGGCCAGAGAAGCTGTGGCTGCTTCCCACCTGCCAAAGGAAGGTCTTCTCCTCCTCTGAAGTGGTGCCCATTTCCTGAAGAGCCACTTGGACAATTGTCTGGATTGAGTTCCAGGTGAGAAATAACTATTTTCCCTACCAGAAACATCTTTAACTTGGTGGTGTCTCTTGAGCTGGTGACAAACTCTGCTTTCCTGAAGCCCATCCAGCTGTTTTTCAGGGATCCTGGAGGTGTTTTGCCCTCCACACGTGGTTGGGCATCGGTTCAATGCTGCAGCTCAGCAGTTGGCCTGTGTCAGATCTGCTCTTTACTTCAGTAAATTCATTATCTTCCAGTGCTGCAGCAACACAAAGACTCCCTTTGGACAATTAGGACCACAAGGGAGGCTTTGGGAAGCTGATTGTTCCCTCCTGGGAAGAGATGAAAGACCAGAGTGGTAAAGAGAAGAGATTTTTCATTATAGATCTTAAGATTAAACCCGAGGGGCTGCTTGGGCTGGAAATCTGCCTTATGTTTTGTAGCAATAAGTGGATTTCAAATGCTTGGCTCCTGGTCATGTTTGTAGGTAATGGTCCTCTACTTGAGCTCGCTCTGCTTTCCTGGAGGTGGATTAGGACATAATTAAATCTGGGGAAGGGTGTAACAAAAACCAGGATTCCATCCCAGCGGATTAATTGCCGGGTCTGGTTTTGAGGGCAGAATCCCTGCAAGCACTGAATTTGCTCCATCTTCCCCCTATTTACATGAGAGCCCTTGGCATTTACTGCCAGCAAACGACAAAGGGATCATTTTCTTGTGCAAATAAAAGCAGGGGGGAGCTGCTCTCCTGGGTGTTGACACTTCTGTGGCACCTGGTGGGAACTAGTTGGAGTAAACTGCACTTAACCCCCTACTACACCACCAGAGGTGCATAAAGGAGCCTTTTTGGAAATGAAACCCAGGTCATTTATCTTCTGCTGTGTCTGTAAAAGAGAGTTTTTCTTAAATGGCAAAGGCACCATCAGTCCCTGTCTGATGGGGCATCACTAAATAGCCACTTCTGTGCTGGGTTCGTGTGGAGGCAGAAATTTGGGAGGAATCTGAGCCAGAGGTTTGGCCTGTGGCTCCATGGGCAATTCCAGCTCCTGGGATGCCAATCCTGGCAATTCCCGAGGCTGTCCCATGGGAAGGCAGCTCTGCTGGAAGGGGGCAGGGAGAAGGTTCTGCTAAAGACAAACGTGGAAATGTGAGAAGAGCTGAAAATCCCAGTGATGCTGGGAAAGGTTTTTATGTTTGAGAGGAATTCGAAGCTGGACGAGTCTCCATCTATCCCACACAGCCTTTCCCTGTGCTCAGCCTCAGCCCATCCTTTTGGGATTGCTGCAGCTCCTGGAGAGGCTGAAGAGGGGATGGAACAGAGACAGAAGAGGCTTTGACTCCCCAAAAGCTGCTCCTCCTCTTTTCTGGTGGTTGCTGGAATTAGGGATGATTTTTAAGTTTGAGCTGCTCGTGTTAACGAAGTGCTTTTGGAGCTGTTTTAATTTCGTTTTGGGTCGTTTTGGTTATTTTAAATGAGAGGGAAACGGTTACTTTCAACAACATGAGCCCAGTTTAATCCTCCAGCCCAGTTAACCAGCCCAGTTTAATCCTCCAGCCCAGTTAACCAGCCCAGTTTAATCCTCCAGCCCAGTTAACCAGCCCAGTTTAATGCTCCAGCCCAGTTAACCAGCCCAGTTTAACCCTCTGTGCCTCGGCTGTCCCTGCTGGGAGGAGGGAGCAGAACCAGCCACCTTGGTTTCTGCTGTTTGACACTTCTTGGCTTTCCCAGAGGAGCAGCATCCCAATGATTTCCACTGTGGTTGTGTCTCCAGGAGCAGATTTGAGGAAATCTCCCCTGGTTGGCTGGGCAGGGACAGGAACAGTGGGAGAACCAGCGTTGGCAGAGCAGTGGAGCTTGAAACCATCCAACTGGATAATCCTCTGGGATTATTCTTTGTGCCTCTCTCAGTAAAAACGAGGGCAAGCAACCCAAGCCAACCCTGATGTGGTTTTACTTCCCTCTGCTGCTTTGCTGGGTCCCTTTCACACCAAACACAGAATCAGGAACACTCAAACCTCACTGGGATCTCAAGGTTCCTTCTCACCTCCTGCAAACAGAATTTGCTGCTGAATTTCGGGAGAGAGAATCAGGCTTTCATCCTGACTGAGCAGCCATTTATAAAGACAAACCCCAATTCTATTGATTATTTCCCCTCTGGCATAGCCTTGCTTGGTGCTGAAAGCACAGCCAGTTGTTAACCTACTTTTTCAGGGTGATGTGTCCTCCAGCATGGAAAGACCCAGGGAGGGTTTGGTTTTTTTTTTTTTCTCTTTGCAGTCAGAGAGGTTTTTTATTTTTCAGCTCTGAAACACGGGGCTGAGGGAGGGATGAGATGTGAGATAAGAAAGAGCTGAAGGCAGCAGGTCACTCACTCAAGATGCCAAATCCCAGCTTTTCTGTTCATCTGCTGTTTCTGGCTTAATGGCATTTTCAATACTTTAATATTTCAATACTTTAAATATTCAGAAACGGCTCCATTTGCAGTTACACCTGAAAACAGCTCTAGAAACTCCTTGGGAGGCAGGAAGAACTTTTCATCCCTGGATGTTTTACTTCCAGTTAGCCTGGGGAATTTTTGTTAAATGACAAAGAAACCTGACTAATAGGGAATCACCAAATATTGGGAAGGAATTCCTCCCTGTGAGGGTGGGGAGCCCCTGGCACAGGTTGGGCAGAGAATCTGTGGCTGCCCCATCCCAAGAGGCTGGAATCAAATGGGGAAAAAACCATCTTGAAAGGGATTTTAGGGCAAATTACAAAATCAAAAAGGCTTCCAGAATGCAGAATGTTGTTATAAATTTATCTTTAATTTTATCTAAGGCAGAAACCGAGAAGAAAATGTGACACACGGGGCTTTGACCCCAGAAATCACATTTCCAGGAGGCAGGTAATGATTAGACCTGTGCTTAGGCTGGTTCTTTTTTCATCTGCCTGGCTTTTCTAATTGATAATTTTAATTTTAATACTCTGTTGAAGGTGGATCAGAGCAACAGGATCAGCAAAGAGCTGCCCAGGAAGAAGGAACAGCACGGATGGAGCCCTTGGAAGGTGGGTATTTAGGTAGGTGTAGTGTCCAGGGACAGTGAGGAGGAGGATGAACCTTCTGGTGGAAGGTGATGAGGTGGAATGAGATGATGTTTAAGGCCCATTCCTGCCCAAACCATTCCATGATTCCAGACTGCAAGGCTGGAGTGAGGCAGAGACAACCCCCAGGAGGGATCCAGAAGGAACAGGAGACCTCTCAGGTTGGCACAAGCAGTGCCCAGGGTCCAAAGGGGCAAACCCAAAGGTGCCTCTCGGACCCCAGAGTTCCCAAAGCTCCCCCAAAGGTGCCTCTGCCCCTGCAGGTCGGCACAGGCCAAAGCCATGGATACACTCACTCAGATTTCTCCTAAATTTCAGTCTCTGCATGAACTCCTCAGCACAAAAGAGGGAATTTCATGGAATCCCAGGATGGTTTGGGCTGGGAGGGACCTCAAAGCCCATCCAGTGCCACCCCTGCCATGGGCAGGGACACCTTCCACCAGCCCGGGTTGCTCCAAGCCCCGTCCAACCTGGCCTTGGACACTTCCAGGGATCCAGGGGCAGCCACAGCTTCTCTGGGAATTCTATCCCAGCCCCTCCCCACCCTCCCAGCCAGGAATTCCTTCCCAATATCCCATCTAACCCTGCCCCCTGACAGTAGGAAGCCATTCCCTGTGTCCTGTCCCTCCATCCCTTGTCCCCAGTCCCTCTCCAGCTCTCCTGGAGCCCCTTTAGGCCCTGGAAGGGGCTCTCAGCTCTCCCTGGAGCCTTCTCTTCTCCAGGCTGAACAGAATAAAAATAATCTAATAAAATAAAAGTGCACGTTTTCCAGAAGGCTCCTCGTGCTCTGGAGCAGCAGGAGGGGCTGAGGGAGCTGGGGGGGCTCAGCCTGGAGAAAAGGAGGCTCAGGGGGGACCTTCTGGCTCTGCAACCCCCTGACAGGAGGGGGGAGCCGGGGGGGGGTCGGGCTCTGCTGCCAGGGAACAAGGGACAGGAGGAGAGGGAACGGCCTCCAGCTGTGCCAGGGGAGGCTCAGGTGGGCCAGGAGGAGGAATTTCTCCCTGGAAAGGGTGGTGAGGCCTTGGCAGGGGCTGCCCAGGGAGGTTTGGAGTGCCCAGCCCTGGAGGTGTCCCAGGAAGGCCTGGCCGTGGCACTCAGTGCTCTGGGCTGGGGGACAAGGTGGGGATGGGGCACAGGGGGGATCCATGGGCTGGGAGGGCTTTTCCAGCCTCAGGGATTTTGGGATTCAACCATTCAGATTAATCTATTTCGAGACAGTTGGGCCACGATGTGTTGCCATCAATCTTGAATTGTCCTTTTCTCAGGTCACAGAGAACATCCAGCACCTTCCAGGAGGAACTGGCCCCCAAAGCAGCATTTTAACCCCCAGAATGGGCAGTTTCCAAGCACAGCAAAGGTGAGTTTGTGCCTGTGTTTTGATTGTCTGGGTGACACCTACAACATCCTGCAGTGTGTCATCACCATGCTCAGAGTTTGCTCATTTTTAGGCACTTCTTTCTCCCCTCTCCAGCCTAGATGTTTATAATATTTATATCACGCCACTGCTTGAGCAGAAACCTCCTTAGAATGTCTTTTCAGTGGAATTTTAAAGTTGAAATGGCTTTTTAAACGAAGAAGAAAAAAAAAAGGAAATTTCCTTGGTAAAAACAACGGGCTTTAATTACATTTTCATGCCCTCCATCAGGAAAACTGAGAGCTAAAAAAAATCTCCCCCGTATCTGGCGAGCTAAACTGAGAGAGTTTTTTGTAAAATTAGTTGTCATGTGGCTGAATTTTTGGGGTTAGACTTTTTTTTGTTGGAGGAAACCGGAAAATAATTTTTAATTTTGCGGTGGGAGTTTGAAAAATGCAGCAGCAGCCCGTAAATAAATTAAAAATCCTTGTGCTTCACGAGGGTGTTTTTAACATAAAAACAACCCTTCCAAGTGGAGGTGATCACTGGGCTTAGTCCTGCTGCAACAGATTAGTTCATCCTGGAACTAATTTTAGGCTGGCTCTTAGGCTGGCTCTGGAATCCAGAGAGAAAAACCTGCTGCACAGCAAGATTTTGGACACCTAAATCAGGCTTTTGCTCTCCATTTCCTCTTGGAGGAACCTCTCTGTGCCCCTGAACCATCTGGTGTGGCCAGGGCTGCAGCTTTCAGCTTGGGAGGCTGAAATATTGCTTTCACTCCCTGGAAAAAATGGGATTAGATAATAAAGACTTCAGACACTGAGCCATAATAATTATTAAGATATTTTCTGGGACAGGTGGGATTTGCTGCAGGGATTTGTTAACACAGGTAGGTTGGGGCAGATTGTTCTGGGAGTGTTTTGTCTTGGTGTGACAGAAAGAGGGGGGGAAGGTTTTGTGACTAACACGATGAGGCTTCCAAAAATATCCCCTCCCCGGGGCTGTGTGTCCTGCCTGGTGTCTTTCCCTGTCCATCCTCTGGAATTCTCCATCATTCCTGGCATTTTTGTGTCTCTCAAGGCCTCCTCCTCCCACAGCATCACCATTCCTCCCTGAAACTCTTCTTCTTTTGTCTCAGGGCCTCGTTCTTCTCTTGGAGAATCTCTCCTGGGATATTGGGAAGGAATTCCTGGCTGGGAGGGTGGGCAGGCCCTGGCCCAGGTTGCCCAGAGAAGCTGTGGCTGCCCCTGGATCCCTGGAAGTGTCCAAGGCCAGGTTGGAGCAACCTTGGACAGTGGAAGGTGTCCCTGCCCATGGCAGGGCGTTGGAACTAAATGATCTTTAAGGTCCCTTCCAACCCAAACCATTCCATGATCCAAACTTTGTCCCACAATGTCCCCAGTTCCCCTACGTGTGTTGTCTTTTCTAAGGAGGGAATTGTGTTAATTTGGCACAATTTATTCCTGGCAAGTCCAGTGGAAATGCTCATTATCATCCTTTAGGTCCTTGGAAAATGGTGGGTTTATTTCATAAGAATCTCCGGGTTTCAGGGATCCCTGTTTTGCTGACAGGGGCTGTAATTCCCATAATTTTTAGAGGGAACTGCTGTGTTCCCTATTTCCCAGCCATTCCAGGGGATCACTCAGGGCTCTCAGATTTCTGTTGCTGCCTCCTTATCATGTGAGGAAGGATTTTCTCAGCCCCTGATGGTTTGAACATCCTTTATTTGTCAGAAATATGTTGAACCTGTGTTTTCCACCCCTTGCCTTTCCCTTGTTAACACCAAGTCAGGCTTAACTCTTTTCCTTTGACCACAGAAAGAAATGTTATCATGGATTTGACGTCTCTGTGGGTTTTTCTCCACACCAATTTTACCCATCTAATTTATTTCTTCTTGCCTTTCTATCCCCTGTCACTTGGCATTCATTTTTACTCCTCTGTGCTTCATCTGTTCCCCTTCACTCCTCCTCAGTTGCCTGCTTTTGCCCTCAGGATTTGCTGATATATTTGTTGATATTCTGGTCACTGAGCTCAGTGTTGAGACCTTTCCTTTGAATCTTATGCTTTCCACTGCACATTTAATAGACTTTCCTTTCCTTCCTCACAGTTCTCCCCAGTTATCTTCCTGGAAAACTCTCCCAAAATTCTTCCTTAGCTGGGGGATTCTGTTCTCCTGAGATCTGTTATTTCTTATCTGCTGCTCTCACATTTCCTTTTTTTCTTACAGCTCTGTCGTTTCACTCAAATTCTCCCTCACTTTGGCACTTGCCAGTCCCTTGGAACTGGACAAGAGTTCCACCATCTTTTTCCACCTCCATTGGATGCTGCAGCCACTTGTCCCCCTGAGGAAGTCAAACAGCTGACTTTGTGCCTCTTCCATTCATCCCCACGTCTTGACTGGAACAATTTTAAACACAAGGTTTATTTCAGTGACAACACTTACCCTCCTCCCTGGAATTCCTGGTTTCTGGGGAGGAAACATCTCCAGCTTATTCACAGACAGGCACATCTCCTCTTTGCAAGTTCCACCTCGGAGCTGAATGAAAATTAAAAAAAAAATTAAAGCAAAAAAGGAGAGGAAACTCAGAGATGGATTTATCCCACATTAGGCACGTCTTGGATGTGTGAACATGGCTTAAATTTTCAATCTGTTGGGGCTTGACCTTGGCAGGACTGAATCATGGAATAGCCTGAGTTGGAAGGGACCCCCAAGGATCATCCAGTCCAAGCCCTGGCCCTGCCCAGGACACCCCAACAATCCCTGAGAGCGTTGTCCAAACCCTCCTGGAGCTCTGGCAGCCTTGGGGCCGTGCCCACTGCCCTGGGGAGCCTGGGCAGTGCCCACCACCCTGTGGGGGAAGAACCTTGTCCTGAGATCCCCCCTGAGCCTGCCCTGTCCCAGCTCCAGCCCTGCCCTGGGTCCTGTCCCTGTCACAGAGAGCAAAGATCAGCTCAGTGGAGCCTGTTTGGCCCCTGGGGACTCAGTTCCTGGAGTGATGTCCATCCTGTCCTTGCCTGGCCATGGACACATTTCCTGCAGTGTCCTGGGCTCCCCCTGTGTGCTCCCACCTCCTAAACTCTGGGAATGTTTCTACAACCAACAACAGTTTCAGTGCATGTTCAAATTCTCTTTTTATCCATATTTGCTGACACCCAGAAGGCTCCTTTCTTTGAGCAGGGAGCATCTCATGAACAATTCTGCTTCGGGCTGCAAAACATCAAAGTCAATCTCTTTTCTCCTTCTCTTCCAGAAAACCACGATGTGGGAAAGGGACTCCCTTGAAACAGAGTTGCCTTCGGGGCAGTTTGTGCTCATTACAACACGCTGGAACAAAATAAATATTATTTGATTGTAAAATACATTTCATTTTCCTGGATCCATTTAAAAATGGGGCAAAATAACGCTCGGCTCCAGATGTGCTCAGAATCACAAACCCCTCCAGGTTGCTCACTCTCAACCCAGTTTAGATCACCTTGTTCTGGAGTCAAGGCTTCAAATTCAGGCCCTGTCCTTTGGTGTCACTGGACTGGGAGTTGGAATTTTCTTTGACCTGATGGAGAGAGGCCAGAGCAGGCACCAAGAGGATCCCAGGGCTGGAGCAGCTCTGCTGGGAGGAAAGGCTGGGAGAGCTGGGATTGTTCAGCCTGGAGAAGAGAAGCTTTGGGGTGACCTGACTTTGGCCTTCCAGGACCTGAAAGAGCTCCAGGAAAGATGGAGAGAGACTATTTCCAAGGGCTGGAGTGACAGGACAAGGGGGAATGGCTTCAAAGTGACAGAGAGTAGGGTTAGATGGGATATTGGGCAGGAATTCTTTACTGTCAGGGTGGTGCAACCTTGATTTGTGTCTGAGTGTGTCTTGACAATGTTCGGCTCAGAGTGGGCCCAAGCGTGTCATGATGGTTGGTTGAGATTTTTGGGGATGCTGCAGCACCCCAGCAGCATATTTTCATTTATTTTGATTCTTAAATGAGATTATTGGATAGAAAATCCACGTAAAAATATCCCAGAAACATCTGGAAAGAGCCCCATCCCCAGTGACAATGGGTTTTACTGCTGCCCGGCTCAGAACTTCACACCCTGAGCCAGGAGGATTTTCCAGAGGGCCACATTTACTTGGAATTCTCCCTGGGGTTTGCCATGCCAGCTGTGACTGTTGGTCACCTCCTGCCAGTGCTGCCACCACCTTGGTGGGGTTCAGGGGACGGTGCAGTGACAGAACCTCACTGGTGCTTCTCCTGAGGGTCTCCTGGAGGATCAGCACTCGCAGCAGATGGTGGAATTTTGCCATGGCCTTCAGGAGAAGCATTTTTTGGGCCTAAATTGCACCTTTTATATATAGCACCCAGTGCTGTTTGGCCTGGCAGGCGTCCAGAGTGTGGTTCCAGTGGCTCCTCCCGCCGTGTCACAGGACAGGGCTCTCCATGTGAACATCTCCCAGATGTTCTACCCTGGCCAAATTTAGCCCCGTGGATGGGATGTGGCATCCCGGCACGTAGACAGGGCTTTCCTGGAGGCCATGGAGAGGCTCCTGTCATCCTGGAAGGAGGAGGATCCCTGCAACCCTTGGGTTTGTGCTGTGGGAACTGTTCCTCCCCGGGGTGACCCCCGGAGGGGCCGTGGCAGCCGGGCAGGGGCACAGCGGCGGAATTTGGCAGAGGCCCGGAAAACGTGTCCCAGTTTTCTTGACAGATGTCCACTGGGATGGGAAAGAGCTTTCCCCTGCCCATTAGGGGACCTCAGCGAGCTCCTCCGTGGACTCACAGAATCCCGGGATATCCGGAGTTGGAAGTGACCCCCAAGGATCACGGAGTCCAACTCCTGGCCCTGCACAGGCCCAGCCCCAAGAGTCACCCCCTGTGTCCCAGAGGGTCATCCAAACCCTCCTGGAGCTCTGGCAGCCTTGGGGCCGTGCCCACTGACCCGGGGAGCCTGGGCAGTGCCCACCAGCCTCTGGGGGAAGAACCTTGTCCTGAGATCCCCCCTGAGCCTGCCCTGTCCCAGCTCCAGCCCTTCCCGGGTCCTGTCCCTGCTCCCAGAGAGCAAAGATCAGCTCAGTGGAGCCTGTTTGGCCCCTGGGGACTCAGTTCCTGGAGTGATGTCCATCCTGTCCTTGCCTGGCCATGGACAGCTTTCCTGCAGTGTCCTGGGCTCCCCCTGTGTGCTCCCACCTCCTAAACTCTGGGAATGTTTCTACAACCAACGGCAGTTTCAGTGCATGTTCAAATTCTCTTTTTATCCATATTTGCTGACACCCAGAAGGCTCCTTTCTTTGAGCAGGGAGCATCTCATGAACAATTCTGAAGAACCTTTTTCTTAGAAACCCTGACATCCTTCTCCAGCCCTGAAGCCAGGTAGTTTCTCCAGGAGTTTCTCCAGGAGTTTCTCCAGCACTTTCTGCAGGGGATCAGCCAACACGTCCATATCTTCGTGGTCTGCTGTTGTATTTTGGAGCTGTGGATCCCTGAGATCTCATCTGGAGATCCCATCACAGCAGCCTCCCTGGGTTGCTGCTTTGAAGCTGCACCTGGTGGTTCTGAGTCACCCAGGTGGGTAGGAAAGAGCTGGGAAAGAGCTGGAATGTGCATCTCCTTGGCATGACACAGGTGGTGGGAATGAGGCAGCAGGAAAGGCCTTTAAGTGAATGAGGGGCCCAAGGGTGGGCTCTGACTCCTGCCTGGGGTTTGGGCTTTGCTTTTCCATCTCAGTGGGGTATGGAAGTGTCCTTTCCCACTTTGCCTGGTAAAACCTGCAAGGAGTTGAAGCCTTTTCCAGCTTGATCTGGCCCAGAAACCAAGTGTATCCTGGGCTGTGCCCAAAGCAGGGTGGGCAGCAGCTGAGGGAGGGGATTCTGCCCCCCTGCTCTGCTCTGAGACCTCACCTGGAGTTCTGTGTCCAGCTCT
Source organism: Pipra filicauda (assembly GCF_003945595.2). Lineage (NCBI taxonomy): Eukaryota > Metazoa > Chordata > Aves > Passeriformes > Pipridae > Pipra > Pipra filicauda. The sequence goes on along the minus strand of NW_024104954.1, from coordinate 38,394 downwards.
GGGGCCCCCCAATACAAGAAGGACATGGAATGTTGGAGCAAGTCCAGAGAAGGCCAGGAAGTTGACAAGGGGACTGGAGCACCTTCCCAGCTGGGACAGGCTGGGAGAACTGGGGCTGTTCAGTCTGGAGAAGAGAAGGTTGGGTGGAGACCTCACAGCACCTTCTGGGGTCTGAAGGGGCCTGCAAGGAAACCAAAGAGGGACTTAATCAGGAACTGCAGGGACAGGACGAGGGGGAATGGGTTCAAACTGAAAGAGGAGAGATTCAGGTGAGATATTGGGAAGGAATTCCTGGCTGGGAGGGTGGGGAGGCCCTGGCCCAGGTTGCCCAGAGAAGCTGTGGCTGCCCCTGGATCCCTGGAAGTGTCCAAGGCCAGGTTGGACGGGGCTTGGAGCAACCTGGGCTGTTGGAAGGTGTCCCTGCCCATGGCAGGGGTGGCACTGGATGGGCTTTAAGGTCCTTTCCAACCCAAACCAGTCTGGGATTCTCTGATTCCATGATTCCATGACCCTTTGGGTGCAGCCCAACCCAGCAGCAGATGGGACACTCGGGGACAGCCTGAGGGGCTGTTCCCATAGGTGAGGCCATGACAGTGAGTGCCACCACTGCCATGCTGAAGGTTTTCCAAGCTCATTCCATGCCTGTCTCCTCCATCACAACAGGAATATCATCTCCCACTCCCTCCAGTGGCCTGCTCATCCAGCAGTGTGGAACACCAGGGCTGGGAGTTGCTTCTGCACAAGATCCTTCTGCCCCAGGAGAGTGAAGATTCTGCTCAAAACACCTATTTTTCCCAACAATACCCGTGGGAATTTCTGCAGGCTGGCTGAAAATTGCAGGATTGCAGAGATACTGCCCTGCCCTGTTGCTTTTTCTCTCCCTGAAATCCTCAGTGACTTCAGCAGTTCAGGGCTGGCCCAGAAACTCCAGCATCTCTGGGATCCTTCAGGATGGAAGGCTCTCCACGTGGGTGAGTTATCATTATTTGTTCTTCTCCTCTCCCTGATCCACTCTGGAAGACAGATGTGCATTCTTTCCCCCCCCCTTCCTCTGGAACTGATGAAACGTGAAAATCACTCCTTAGATTAAAAAAAAAACAAAAACAAACAACAAACCAACAACAACAGGCCCCCAAAGTCAACACAATACATTGGGAGCTGTTTGGTTTCTAATCTCTGAAAAGGAGCCAGGTCAAACAGACACAGCTCCACTGATAAATTGTTATTCTTAGAGATTTCAGCCTTCCATGGAAAAGTACTGAGCTGGCTCTGTGATCTCCTCTTACACTGTCATCAACATCCAGCAGTGGAAAATTGGAGAAAACCAGCTGCAAGGGAGAGTGTTAAGGGCATTATTTTTAGCTGCTTCATTTCTCTTCTGCCTCCACACGCTTCCCTGTGGAAAACAAGGCTGTCTGTCCCAGGGACTTGCTGGCAGCTGCTGTGTCAGGCACCACAAAGCTGCTCCTTGGGAAGGAGATGCTGAATAAAAGCAGAGAAATCCGAGTGGTGGCACAGCAGGAGAGGTGAGGGAATGTGGGGAAGCTTTGGGAAGAGTGTGGGTTCTTCCTTCACCAGAGGGTTGAGTTGGAGGGGTGGAGCTGCAGTTGAATCTCCCTCTCCCTCTGCTGAGGTGGTTCCTTTCTTATTTCCACTCCTTGCTGGGACATCTAAGAGTCTCAAATACTCTTAAATACTCAAATAGCTCACAAACACTGATGTGCTCTTACAACAGGGCTGCTGAAGAGAGGAATTCCCACCCTGGAACTTCTGAGGGCTGAGGTAGCAACTAAATCCAGGAGGGTTCTGGTGCAGGTGTGGATGGATGCACTGCCAGCCCGTCCCTCACCTCCTGAGGGTGACTTCCAGTCAGACTGGGAGCACTGGGCTGGAAAGGCTCAGTCTGCCCACTTTGGCCCTGTGAGGTCTCACCTGACTGGAAGAATCATCAAATCATGGAATGGTTTGGGATGGAAGGGACCTTAAGGATCATCCAACCCCCTGCCATGGGCAGGGACACCTTCCACTAGCCCAGGTCCAACCTGGCCTTGGACACTTCCAGGGATCCAGAAGCAGCCACAGCTTCTCTGGGAATTCTATCTCAGCCCCTCCTCACCCTCACAGGGCAGGATTTCTCCCCAGTATCCCATCTAACCCCGTCCTCTGGCAGTTTGAAGCCATTCCCTGTGTCCTGTCCCTCCATCCCTTGTCCCCAGTCCCTCTCCAGCTCTCCTGGAGCCCCTTTAGGCCCTGGAAGGGGCTCTTAGGTCTCCCTGGAGCCTTCTCTTCTCCAGGCTGTGCCAGGGCCTCCCCACCCTCCCAGGGAGGAATTTCTTCCCCAAGAAAGCTCTCTGTGTGCCAGCCTGTTTTTCCTCCTCATTTTTGGGGCACTTCAGCTCCTTCTAAACCTCTGGCCTTGGCAGCACCTCTGGATCCTCACCTCTGTGAGCATCCTGGCAGCCAGGGGGGTGAAACCTGGGCGTGCTCCAACCCCTCCTGCTACCCCAGGAGAGTGTTTGGAGGCCAAACCAGGGAAGAACCCAAATGGTGCCAGAGCAGGATGACGCCTGGGCCTGAAAAATTAATGATCCTCTCATGCCATGCACGAGTTTGTGCAGGAACAGGGCCAGCACAGGTGGGTCTCCTGCATCTCCTGCACCTTTTTAACTTGGTTTGGCAAATCTGGAACCTGAAGTCCTCGGTGACTTCAGCAGTTGAGGGCTGGCCCAGAAACTCCAGCACTTCTGGGATCCTTCAGGATGAAAGGCTCTCCATGTGGGTGCTGTTTTTAGGGAAGATTTGGGGTTTGATCGATGTTTTTAGGGAAGATTTGGGGTTTGATCGATGTTTTTAGGGAAGACTTGCCTAAAAGTTCAGTCCTTTCCAAGGATAAAGTCGTTGGTGTTGGTTTGCCCACCCTCCATTAACAATTTGGGAGGTTTTGCTGAGCAGGTTTAGGGGTTTCCATGCCTGGGATTTCCCACTGGGATGCCCTGGTGTCAGGGGCTGTTTTTCCAAGATAAATTGCCTCTATTTGTCCTGCTTGGCACCTCCTGGCATTTGACAGATGCCTGGAAAGGAGAGAGACTTAAAAAAATCTTGGCACGGGGGCAAGTCCTGACCATGAGTTGAGGAGCTGGGCAGGAGTTCAGAGGTGACTCTTGGGAATGCTGTGTTGGACACAGAGGCTGAGAGCAGAGAGTTTGGGGGGCTCTCAGTGCTCCAGAAAGCGAGCTGGAGGAATTCCTCTGGATTGCTGAGGGCAGGAGAAGTGGCTGGAAAGGAATAGGGAGCAGGGAGGTGGGTGACCCACGAGGTCCTCTCCAAGTGTTTCCTTCCTGTTTCCCTCTTGGATGGATTTCCCTTCACTCCTGTTCACTTCCTAAGGTGAACATGGCTCTGGATTGGGAGTCTTTGTGGGTACATGAGGACTGTTCATCCCTCAGGGACTTATTCTCAACCCCAGTGGTTCTGACCAAATAAACCCCATGGACATCATTTTGAGTTAGAAGAGGACAAAGATCCCATTAAAAATCACTGGGGCAAAAATGTAACAACCATCCCATTTATTTCTCCTCTGTACCCGTGTCCTGTTATCCCAGATAAGAGTGTTTTGGCTAACTGGGAAGGTAATGCAGCTCTCCCTCAGAAGAGAGCTCAAAACCTCCAAGGCAGAGTAAATCGGTTGACTTAGAGAATTTGAGCAGATTGGGTTTGTTTTTGATCTTTTTGGCCAGTGAGATTAAGCCTGAACCTTGTTTTTCCCCTTCTATCTCCACGATAAACCCTGGAAGCTGCTCCTGCTGACAGGATACCTGGAAAGTGTCTCGTCGTTGAAGTGCTTCAGAGCCTCCTTTTCTTTATTTGTGGCTCTGAGAGTGGAACGTGGGCAGCTGAGAGAGATCAGGGAGGTCTGGATGCCTCAAGGTTATTCCAATTTGTTTGCTTCCCTGCTTTTTACACCCCTGGGGGCTGAGAGCATTTCCCTTCCCTATTTTGATTTTTCTGTTCCTTCCTCCCATCTCAGGAGCCTCTACCCCTGTGTCCTGAGGGCACGTCCTGCCAGGAGCCTGGTTGTTGTGCTTGGCTCGTTATTTACAGGCCTGGTGTCTCCTTAATGTGGCTAAATCCTGATTTTTTTTCCCCTTCCATCTAGTGCAAATTGACACCCCAGTCTTGTTTAGTCTCACACACTCTGCTGCACAGTCCCAGAGCTGTTTGAGCCCGTCAGACTCCCCAAAATTCAGAGCTTTGCCCTGTTCAACGCCCCCTAAGTGCAGGTGCAGAGAGCTGGCTGGGTGTGGAGATGCTGAACTGCTCAATAACATGATTTGTAAAACTAATTTTGTTTCTAATTCTGGGTTTGTTGCACATAAACTCTCAGATGAAGCCTCTGCTCACCAGAAATATGATTTAACTGGGTTTAGGGGGCATTAAAGAGGTGAAAAGCAACGGGCTGTGCCTTCACAGGAGCTGCACCTGAAACAGTCCTTGCCCAGGAAATACAACCAGAGCTGCCTTGGCAGGAGTTTTGTCTCATTTCTCGAGGTAAACTGGGAATAATGGGAAATAACAGCCCTTTTTTATTGGGAATTGCCTGTGCAGACCCTCCCTCTCGGCTCGGCACAGGCTGGAGAACATCTCAGGCACGTCACTGCAGGGGGAGGAGGCACTGGGGCATCTTTCAAACAAAAGGAGGAGGTGTTATTGTGTTATTATTTTGTGTTATTGTGTTATTATTTGTGTTGTTGTGTTATTATTTGTGTTATTTCAAAAAAATATGGGGAATTCACTGCTCCTGGCACTGCCTGTGCTTGGCCTTCAGAGCCCACACACTCCAGGCAGGGAATATCAGGGAATATCTCCAGGCTGTGGAGAGAGTGCTCAGGAGGTTTGAAAACCAGGGAAAAATGAGGGGTAACCAGTGAACAGTGGGATTTAACCAGTGAATAATGAGATTTAACCAGTGAATAATGAGATTTAACCAGTGAATACTGGAGTTTAACCAGTGACTAACAGGGTTTAACCAGTGACTAACAGGGTTTAACCAGTGAATAACGAGGTTTAACCAGTGAACAGTGAGGTTTAACTAGTGAACAATGTGGTTTAACCAGTGAATAACGAGGTTTAACCAGTGAACAATGAGGTTTAACCGGTGAACAACAAGGTTTAACCAGTGAATAACAAGGTTTAACTAGTGAAAAGTGAGATTTAACTAGTGAAAAATGAGGTTTAACCAGTGAATAGTGAGATTTAACCAGTGAATTATGGGGTTTAACCAGTGAACAGTGAGGTTTAACCAGTGAACAATGAGGTTTAACCAGTGAATAACAAGGCTTAACCAATGAATAATGAGATTTAACCAGTGAATAATGAGATTTAACCAGTGAATAATGGGGTTTAACCAGTGAACAATGAGGTTTAACCAGTGAATGACAAGGTTTAACCAGAGAATAATGAGGTTTAACCAGAGAATAACGAGGTTTAACTGGTGAACAACGAGGTTTAACTGGTGAACAACGAGGTTTAGCCAGTGAATAACAAGGTTTCCAAACTGACCATGTGTGCACAGACCTCCACACGTGTGCCCAGAGTCCCTCACCTCTGCCCTTTGCAGAGCTGCCACCTGAAAGGAAATCCCTGGCTATTCCTCTTCCTTCCTTCCTCACATTCTTTGGAAAATGCTGTTCCAGTCGTTGGGAAAGGGCTGGTAATGAATGGCTTAATTTGATAGTTCAAGTGTCATGGTCTAACTTTTCCTTCATGGAAGCTAAACAGGAATGTCTCCATGGAGCAAACTGGTGCTTGGCATCCCCCCCATGGAGGTAACTTTTTAAAAAATATTAGAAATTAATTAATAATATAAATAAATATAATAATATAATGTATAATAAAATATAAATTCATAACTGAGTAGCCTCTGATATGACACTGAACTTCTGATTTTTGCTGAGAGCTCACTATGCCTTGGGGGATGATTGGGTTTGGCTTTTTTAGAAATATGGCCTACAGTGTAAAAATGAAGGGAAAAAGAGGGTTTTATATGTGAGAATAAATGTGTATGTAATACACATTAATGTATAAACTTCAAAGTGACGTGGCTCTTACAGTTGTAAAGTAGATTTACCCCATACTTATAGTGATAATATTGCATATGGCTTCCAGCTTTTAGTGATGGTAGGAGGCAAATTAAAACCACCAGAAAATAATTTCCAAACACTCCCCATCCCTGGAAGTGTCCAAGGCCAGGTTGGAGCAACCTGGGCTAGTGGAAGGTGTCCCTGCCCATGGCAGGGGGTGGCACTGGGTGGGTTTTAAGGTCCCTCCCAACCCAACCCATCGTATGATTTTGGGGCACATGTTGATGGTGTGTTGCTAAATTTAACTTGCTCAGGGACCACAGGTGGAGTCTGACACGGATGGAGGAGTTGTGTCAGTGCAGGAATGACAAAGTTCAGCAGGAGCTGAAGAGGGAAAAATTCCCTCCGGGCAATGCTGAGGGAGAAGGTTTGGAGCAGAGAGATCAAGGCCAGCCACTCACTCCGTGCATGGGCTTGTGTTTGGTGATGAACTCCAAACTTTCCAGGCCTTTTCTCCACCTCAAGGAGGAGCTGAAAGTCCCTCTCCTCCTCCTCCTCAGGCTTTCCAAGGGCTGCAGGGCTGCTCAGCTCAGCCAGACCCAGAGGGTGGGTGCCAGGGAGGTTGTGGACTCCCCATCCCTGGAAGTCTCCAAGGCCAGGCTGGACCTGGAGCAACCTGGGCTAGTGGAAGGTGTCCCTGGATGAGCTTTGAGGTCCCTTCCACCCCAAACCATTCCATGATATCTCCTCCTGGCACTGCTGGTGTTGGGGTAGCTGCACCAGGATCCCTCTCCCAGAGGAGAGATGCCCTTGGAGAGGGAGATCTCCACCCAGGCCCTTCCTTTGGCACAGGGTCTCTCCTGCCCCTTTGGCTGCCCAGTGTCCACCAGGATCCTGGACAACTGGATTAAGGCCAAAGCTGTCCCTGCTCCTTGCAGGGAGGGTTGGAACAGATGATCCCTAAAGGTCAACCCAAACCATCCTGAGGTTCCTCCGAGGGGCTGGCAGTGCCAACCACGGGGGTGTGGGTGTGCAGGGGCATTTTCTGGGCTCCTCTTTGGGCAGGGCTGTGAACATGGACCTGTGTTTGACCACATAAAGCTGCTGCACCAAACAGGTGCTGGGGTGCCAAGGACAAAGCCAGGTCATCCCTTCCCTTCTGTGCAGGACCTCTGGAGAACATCCCGGGGGAGGTCAAGCCTGGGCTGGGTTATGATGAGCACCAGTTGATTTGCCTTGTTAATAAGAAGCTGGGATGATGGAGATCTGACAGTTTTAGGTATTTCCAGAAATAAAAACCACGTGGAAGCAGGGAGGACCCTGTGAAGAGAGGCAAACTCAGGCTGGGAGCAGGATAAATGTGACCCCAGGGCTGCAGTTTCCAGACCATTTTCTCCTGGCACAAAGCAGGGAGTGAAACATCTTTCCCTGCTCCAGTGCTTCCTTCAATTCCCACACCACCCTCTCTGGGATGCATTAGGACAGTTGTTTTCCAGGTGAGGGAACTGCACTGGGAACTGGTCCAGGTTCTGAGAAAGAAAAGTTGTGTTTTAACCCAGCTCAGATCCCGGTTTCATTCCTCACGGCATCTTGGACATGGAGGATAACAGGAGGAAGGAGCAGCTTGGGCTGAGGGCAAGACCCCTTTTTGGGGTCCTCTTTGGCTGACAGTGATGGTGAGACCATGGCCTAATCCCATCCCAGCTCCAGCACTTGTCTTGACACCAAAATAAAACATTCTGCCTCAACCAGGCGGACCAATTCCATGAAAATCCCTGTTTCCGTGGTAACTGCTGACAGCCCTCACCCTGCAGGTGTCATTCCCATGGGATTCACGAGCAGAAAACCAGCAGCTGGAAGATTCCCCCTCATCCCATGGGCAAGGCCTGGAATGGAGGGATCACTTCTTCCTGTGGTGAGTAGAGGAAACCACTGGGGTTTGGGACATTTGAAACGACCCCGGGTGGAATGCTGGAGGATTTGCCATCTCCTGTCAGGCAGATCCCAGCAGCCCGTGTTTTTCTGGCAGCCTGAAGTGTGACTTCTGATATGGATAAATGGAAATCATAGAATCATGGAATACCCTGAGCTGGAAGGGACCCCCAGAGATCATCCATTCCAACTCCTGGCCCTGCACAGAACACCCCAAAAATCCCACCATGTCCCTGAGAGAGTTGTCCAGATATTCACCTAATTTGGCTTTTGCTTTCTTTTTTTTTTTTTCACTTTTTTAGGAGCAGAGGTGAATATTCCTTGCAAAACAAATGTAGCTCTTAAAACAAAACCCCCCAAATACTGTCTTTTGTTAACTAAAAAGCGCTGAAAAACACTTCTGTGCTCAGCAACAATGAGCTAAAAAGATTTGAAGAGGTTGGGAAACGAACAATTTCAACGCTTTCTCATCCTTTTAGATGAAGCCAATCGTAACAAAAAAAAAAAAAAAGAAATGGTAATGAATGGTAAGTTATTCATGACTTTTTCTGAAGAAGGAATAACAATGTGCCTTCTGTGAATATTAAGTAAAAGTAACCTTGGGGGGATGGGTTGGGCTTGGTGAGTCACACACAGGTTTGGAATTTTTGATGTTCTACAACTGGCAGCCCTTCCAAGCTCTCCGTGTGTCCCTGAGTCCCTCCAAGGCAGGTGGAATGAGTTCCTGCAGATCCATCCATGGTTTGGATCCTGTGGCAGCACAGGGAGGAGTTTGGAGCTGAAGGAGCTCTGTGCTGAGTGCAGCCTGTCTTGCAAAACATTGCCTGGCCTTCCTTACCCAGGGGCTGGATCTATGGAAACATTCCCAGGTGTCCTGTTGGGAAGGCTCCTCCGTTGCTTCAGGATGGGGGTTCACTGGTTGGTTCTCAGAGCTGAGCTTGGTGAAGGTGATTAAAATGGTTAATGAGCCCCACAACCTCTCGGCCCCTTCAGTCTGGGAACAAAAAGTGGGGCAGATTGGGATGGGAAGAGCTGCAAAGCTCCAAAGAGGGAGGATTAAAGGGGCCGTGTGTCACCCACCCTGGCTGTGGGGTGGGATGTGGGTTCCAGTCCCACAGTGACACCATTTTCTGGGCCAGGGGGGCCCCTGGAGCGGGATGGTGCCCATGGCCTGGGCAGCACTTCATTGTTCTGCTTCCTTCTCAGCATTCCGAGGGGGCCTCGGGCCTGACTCGCTGCAAAGCATCGAGATCCTGCTGAGGCTCCTCTCCAGCTGATTCCCTTCTCTCCAGCTGATTCCCTCAGCTCCAGCTGATTCCCTTCTCTCCAGCTGATTCCCTCCTCTCCAGCTGATTCCCTCCTCTCCAGCTGATTCCCTTCTCTCCAGCTGATTCCCTTCTCTCCAGCTGATTCCCTCAGCTCCAGCTGATTCCCTTCTCTCCAGCTGATTCCCTCAGCTCCAGCTGATTCCCTCCTCTCCAGCTGATTCCCTCCTCTCCAGCTGATTCCCTCCTCTCCAGCTGATTCCCTCAGCTCCACCCTGCCTTCCTTTGTGCCACTGGGGAGCCCTGGAGACCAAATCCACCCTTGGGAGCCCTGGAGACCAAATCCACCCTTCTGGAGCCAGAGGAAAAGCTCCTGTGCTGGTGAAGGCTTCTCCTGAAGGCTCTCCAGAGGCAGGTTGGTGGGAATTACAATGGTGGGAGCTTCATCCCTGTGTTTTCCAAATGGGCAAACAGTTCTAGGTTTTGATAATTGTCTCCTGCCTGGAGAAATTGTGGATGCTCCTTCCTTGGAAGTGTCCAAGGCCAGGTTGGATGTGGCCCTGAGCAACCTGGGCTGGTGGAAGGTGTCCCTGCCCATGGCAAGGGGTTGGAACTGGGTGATCTTTAAGATCCCTCCCAACCCAAACCATTCCATGGCCATCTAATTCCAGGATTCCAGGACTGCTGTGAGGAGAATCCACAGGACAGCTGGAGCAGAGGGACAGAGCAGGCTGAGCTGAGGTTTGGCTGATGCTCAGAGATTCCCAATTCCAACTGGATGTTAAACCCTCCAGCACAGACACTCCGGCTGCTGCAAGCCTGGGGGCTGGACACAAATTCCAGGGGGAGGTGGAGAGGGAAAGCAGAAGGAGTTGTCACCCTCCTGTGCTGTGTGTGAGGGTGGCACTCAGTGACCTCAGAGGTCTCTCCCAACCCAAATGGCTCCATGACCAGATGTCTAAGTGGGGTGGGATTAGTTAATCCTGGTTTGCTAAGCCTATAGTCAGGATTTAGCACGAGGTGATATAGGGAATAATGTGTAATTACTGTTCCAGATGGATTGTGATAAGAGCAGTAATTAAGGAGGGATGAGTAGCTCTGTGTGTCAGCAGAGAATTAAGGGTGTTAAACAGAGGTTTGAAGATCAGGAGATGCAGAGAGGAGATGGGTCCAACTGTCAGAAGAAATTCCCTGCTAGTAAGGTGCCAATAAACATATTTTTAACCTTATTTAGTAGGAAAAGATCATATGACCAGATAGAATTACAGATGTAGGCTAAGAGATTTTATAGCAGTGATTAAAATTAATTAAAATAATTCCCATCTGTTCCTGCAAAGACTGATCTTGTCAAATGTGGGAAGGCCAGGGCTGACCCCCAGTGCTGGGGACATTCCAGCTTTGCTGATCCCTGGCTATCTTGGCTCCCTCAACAGAATCCCAGGATCCCCAAGGGTTGGAAAAGCCCTCCAGGATCCTCCAGTCCCACCATTCCCCAGCACCACCAGGATCACCCCTAATCCATCCCATCCATCCCCAAGGGCCACATCCAGACACCTGGGGGACATTTCCAGGGAAGTTGCTGAAGAAACAGGATCTCTCCCACAGGATTTAGGGACTGAAGGCAGGAGCAGCCAAGGAAAACTCCCATCCCTGCCCCTGCTCGGGCCCATCCCAGGGAAGAGCAGCCTTTGGAAGGAGCCCAAGCTCCAGGAGCAGAGGGGATGGCTGGAATTTGGGCCCGGGCTGATCTCCCCGGGAGCCTCTGCTGGTTCCAGGCAGCAGGAATTCCAAGCTGTGCCTTTCCTGGCTCAGGAAAGGGTTCCCTGTGCAAGGAAGGGCTTACCCAGAACAGGACTTTAAGCTTGGGCTTAAAGCCAAACCCACGGTGAGGGGCTTCACTGGGGCACTGAGGGAGAGGAAAGAACAGCAGGAAAAGCTCCAGGAACCTTGGAGGACGTTGCCTTCATTTCAAAAGGGTGTTTTTGGCCTAAAACAAACCCTCAGACCTCAGGGATCTGCCCTGAGAATGAACAGATGCCCCAGGCCTGGACAACCCGGGGTGCTCGGGGAGTTTTAGGACTTCCAAAATAGGGACAAAAAGATGATTCCATGAAGTGTCTGCCCAGAGAGGTTGAGGACTCACCATCCCTGGAAGTGTCCAAGGCCAGGTTGGAGCAACCTTGGGCTGGTGGAAGGTGTCCCTGCCCATGGCAGGGGGTGGCACAGGATGAGCTTTAAGGTCCCTCCCAACCCAAACCAGTCTGACCAGGTCATACAAAATTAATTAGATGCAACTTCATATTTCCGATCACTTCTTTCTCTCTGTTGGTTTGTGTCTTTCTGGAACAGGACTTGGACTGTCAGTTCTCTGAATCCCAGAATTACCAGGGTTGGAAGAGACCTCCAGGATCATCCAGTGCTCTCATCCAACACCACCAGGATCACCCCCAATCCATGTCCCCAAGGGCCACATCCAGACACCTCTGGGACACTCCCAGACACAGGGACTCCACCACCTCCCTGGGACACTTATTCCAAGGCCTGACCACTCTTTGAGAGTAAAAAATTTTCCCAAATCTCTCATCTGAACCTCTCTCTTCCCATCCCCTTTCCTCCTCAACCGGGTTGATGGGAAAACAAGAGCGGGGTCCTTGAGGGAAGGCCACCACCCAACGTGCCTTGGGAGACAACCTGGGAGAGGCCTGTGGGCAGCATTCCCTGACTTCTGGCAAGGGTAGAGTCTGAATGCTCAAACACATGGATATTCTGCTTAAAATAGACCGGCAGGGAGTTTATGACAACCCTGCAGTCCCTGGGGAGACTCTCTGATGAGGCAAATGTTTCAATGCAAATAAAACCAGGCAGGTCAGGAAGAAGCTTTTCAACAGAAAATGCCAGGGCCAGAAATATCAACTGAAAAATGTGCCTTTTTTAATTTTATTTTTTTATTTATTTTTTTTTTTTGTTAACTATGAAGTCCATACCAAATTATCCTTCCTGGTTGTAACCATTTCCTCAGCCCCCACACAATAGTCTGTCTTCATTTGCTGCTCTGGTTTGTTTAGACTCCAAGCTTTTATGGGCTTGGTTTTATCAGCTTGATGTGTTTATAAAGCTCCATGTATGTCTTGGGAGTTGTTTGAACAATAAGAGGAACTAAATAGAGGGTAATTAGGGCTAAATTGCTGCAAAATATACACTTCAGAGTCCTATAAGGGGCTTGATTAAGTGTATATTTGATTTGGGAGTGGATTCCCCATCCCTGGGTGGGATTGGATGTCTTGGTGTCTGGATTGGATGGGCTTGGAGCAACCTGGGATAGTGGAAGGTGTCCCTGCTCATGGCAGGGGGTGGCACTGGATGGGGTTTAAGGTCCCTCCCAATCCAAACCATTCCCTGATTCCATGCTATGTGAGTTGGATTGGACTGGCTCCCTCCTCACTCCTCTCACTGCTGGTTTTTTCCAGCTATTCCAGCTGGAATTCTCCTGCTGTTGTGCAGCACAAACCCTGCAGGAGTTTGGGAACTACAGGATTTGTGAGGCATTTGCTGGGATTCTCCAGCAAGGGATTCACCCCCTGGTGTGAGGGAAGGAATGTGGCTGGTGCTGAAAGTACTGGAGCATCTTGCAGGTCAGGACCAGCCCCAAATTCCCTCCTCAGGGTCCTGGCAACATTCCAAATCCTGATCCAGAGCTCCAGGAGCATTTGGACAGCGCTCTCAGGGACAGAGTGGGATTGTTGGGATGTCCTGGGCAGGGCCAGGGCTTGGACTTGGATGATTTTTGGGCATCCCTTCCAATTCGGGATGTTCCATGATTCCATGACATCAGGTGCCAAAGCTCTGGGTGAGCTCCTGGACTGGCAGTCAGCTGTGCTGGGAGGACATTTCCTTCCTTGGGGAGCCCCTGGTGCTCTCTGGAGGGTGAGTTTTTTCCCAGGTCTCTGCGCTCCAAGCCCGGGGTTTGCAGTGAAAGCCCCGAAATAAAAAGCACAGATGAAAGAGTCTCCTTTTCGCTGAGGGAGATGCCAGTTGTTGATAAACTGGGTCAGCTGAGAAGTGTCTGGGGGTGGGAGTTGTGTTACTGGACTTGAAAGTCTGGGGTGGATGTCAGAGCTGCTCCCCTGAGCTCCTCCTTGCCCTAATTTAGGCACCTCCCCGGGGCTGGGATGACTCACGGCCTGCAAAGCCCTACAAAGGAATCCTGGCTCAGGGCTTGGGGGCTGCACTGGGCAAAGGCTGAATTTGGGGCAAACTAATCCTGACCTGGGGGATTTTACACGGGAGTTGATGGATATTGTGAAGGCAAAAAGCTGTTTGGCAGAATCCCGGGATGGGTGAGGCTGGAAGGGCCCCCCCAGTGGGGCATCTGCTCTCCTTCTCCCACAGCATCACCATTCCTCCCTGAAACTCTTTTCCTTTTGTCTCAGGGCCTCGTTCTTCCCTTGGCACAGTCAGAATCTCTCCTGGAGGTTTCCAGGATGTCTCTCTCCACTGTCCTTCCAGCCATGTTCCAGCTAATTCCCCCCTCTCCTTCAGGACCTTTAAAGGTTCTTCTTGTTCTTCTGTACAAGGACCTTTAAAGACCACAGGGTGGGTGGGGTTGGAAGGACCCACAGTGTCCCATCTCCCCGCTCCAGCAGGGCCATCCTAGAGCACATGGCACAGGATTGTGTCCAGATGTTCTGGAATATCCCCAGGGAGGAGACTCCACACCTCCTCTGGTCTCTGATGCAGCTCCTAGATTTTTCCTTTGTTTGTTTGGGTTTTTTTTTTGATTTTCCAGGATTGTATTTGGGAGCATCAGCAAACCTGGCAGAGGATTTGTCTTCACGGGCAGGGACAGAGTGACTTTCACCCAGAGGTCAGTCCTTGGTCCACCTGGCCATGAAGCCATCCTGGAGCACCCAGAACATCTCCACAGGCATGATCCGAAGCAGTTGTGTAAAAAAGGACAACAAAACCTTAGTGCTGTGTTTGAGAAAGGTCCAAATCCAGCTTTTTGGAGCTTCAACTACAGGAAGATACTGGGTAATGATACAGATCTTTATGCACAGGAAGATACTGGATAATGATACAGATCTTTAGGCACAGGAAGATACTGGATAATAATAAGGATCCTTAGCCCAAGGAACTAAAGGAGAGGAAATACTTTAGGGATGGGGCAGTAAAACTGCATTTAGGGATGGAAGGGCTGTAGAAGCAGCTGAGAAAGTCTGGGAGAAGGTGTCATGATTTGTGATCGTTGTGGCATCCCAGGGTAACCAGAAGGTACCAGAAGGCACAAAGGCAGCATCGAGCCCCCAGTCTCACATTCGCTCTCTCTGCTGAAATCCTACAATTCCTGGGAAAAAACAAAGTGCAGGGATGAGCAGGAGGCAACCTTGGCCACTCCTAGCACAAAATCCCAGTGTGACCATCCCCGCTCTGCCCACGTGAAGATGCCTCCCATTGCTACGTGAGCTGGCAGAGCTTCCAGAGGCCTCAGGACATGCAGAGGAGGATTTACCATGTGATACCCTGCTGTTTATGGCAAGGGTTGACTGGTGACCTCCAGGCAAAATCTTGGCTCTGTAGGAAGTTCCTTTCACAGTGAACGGGCGGAAAAAAATAGGTGAGGCCCAGGAAGATGCAAAGAAATAAGGGTTGGGATGGAACAAGAAACAGAGGTTGAAGTGGGACAGGAAATAAGGGTTGGGATGCAAAAAGAAACAAGGGTTGAGGTGGGACAAAAATAAGGGTTGGGATGGGACAGGAAATAAGGGTTGAGGTGGGACAAGAAATAAGGGTTGAGATGGGGAAGAAATAAGGGTTGAGATGGGACAAGAAATAGGGGTTGAGATGGGACAAGAAATAAGGGTTGAGATGGGACAGGAAATAAGGGTTGGGATGGGGCAAGAAATAAGGGTTGGGAT
>NW_024104954.1:0-18673 GCF_003945595.2 Pipra filicauda | reverse complement strand
GGTAAAATGTCAGTATTTTAGGAGAGAAACTGTTTTCAGCTGTGCACAGAAGGGTTTTTATTTAACTGACCACAATTTCAGAGTTTCAATTGTGTTCTCATTCTCCCTCTCTCTTTCTTTACCAACAGCCTGGTATCATTTATTTAAAATTCTGCCTGTTTTCATTGGAATGTAGTTAATTGCCTTGGAAGGAGTATAATCTCTTGAAGAAAAACATGCTTACCATGGAAATAGCTCCTTTTTGAAAGGTTTGAAAAAAAAAAAAAAGGCAAAAAAAAAAAAGCAAGCAGATTATGTACAAATTCTTAGAATGCTCCATTGTGCCAAACACTGATGAATTTGCTTGGATTGGGCAAGTCCTGGCAGCAAAGCAGGGCATTTTTATGGTTATTTATGTTCTTTATTAACTAATGTATAGCTGGGATAGTCTAATTACTACAACCATTGAAGCTGTTCACAGCAGGAGCACAAACCACACAGCATTTGGTTGGTTTGGAGCTTGAGCAGGGAAGGAAAAAATTCCTGGGTTTCATGCAAAACTCTTTGGCCCCTGAACCTTTCATCAAATCTGCAAGAATAACTTGGTTGGTTTTGGTTCCCCCCCGTCCATCTCCCCACACCCCCCCCGGGTTATGGACAGGCTGAAATGGGGGTTTGTTATGGAACTTCTGCTTGGAAATCAGGGATATGATGGGTTTCCTTGTTCCTCATGGACCACAAGCATTGTCTTGGAGTGTGTATAGGCATAGAAATGTATCTCACTGCTGAATCCCAGGATCCCTGAGGCTGGAAAAGCCCTCCCAGCCCATGGATCCCCCTGTGCCCCATCCCCACCTTGTCCCCCAGCCCAGAGCACTGAGTGCCACGGCCAGGCCTTCCTGGGACACCTCCAGGGCTGGGCACTCCAAACCTCCCTGGGCAGCCCCTGCCAAGGCCTCACCACCCTTTCCAGCAGGAAATTCCTCCTGAAAATGTGTCCCATCCTTCTTGAAATGATAAAAAAGACCTGACACCACTTGTGTCAGACTCGGCCCTGGTTCTGCTGGTCAGCCCTGGTGGGACAGAGAGGACCTCAATGGCACTGCAAGTGTTTGGACTCAAAATGAGCTCCACTGCTCTGTTGTCTCCATGTTCATCTTCCTCTCTGGTGCGAAAGCAGCTGAGATTCAGGCCAGGCTGGATGGGATTTGGAGCAACCTGGGCTGGTGGGAGGTGTCCCTGCCCACGGCAGGGGGTGGAACTGGATGGGCTTTGAGGTCCTTCCAAGCCAAACCATTCTGGGACTTTATGATTCTAAAAATGGCTGAGGGAGCTGGGGGGGTTTATCTGGAGAAGAGGAGGCTCAGGGGGGACCTCATTGCTCTCTGCAACTCCCTGACAGGAGGGGGCAGGGAGGGGGGGTCGGGTTCTTCTGCCATGTCCTGAGGGAAAGGAGGAGAGGGAATGGCCTCAAACTGCACCAGGGCAGGGTCAGATTGGAGATTAGAAACAATTTTTCCCTGCAGGAGTGGTCAGGCCTTGGAATAAGTGTCCCAGGGAGGTGGAGGAGTCCCTGTGTCTGGGAGTGTCCCAGAGGCATCTGGATGGGGGGGACATGGATTGGGGGTGACTCTGGTGGTGCTGGGACTGGAGGATCCTGGAGGTCTCTCCCAGCCTTGATGATTCTGGGATTCTGCTGAGCTGGCCCTGCACTGGTGGCTCCTGAGCCAGTTCCCTGTGTTGAATCCAAGCTTTGTTGGAGGAAGGACCTGCTTTGCTCTTGGATGTTCGAGGAAGGTGCAGTTCTGTGCTGAGTGGTGGCAAAGGGCTGGAATTGGCACCAACTTGCTCCCCCTTGGCCTGGGCAACACTGAAGACATGTGGTCACGTCCAGATGTGCCCTGGCACTGCCTGGTCCAGCTGTTAAGGCAATATTTAGGAAATATTTAGGAATATTTAGGAAAGAGGAGCCTGGCTGGAAGTTGGGATATTGTAACTGAGCAGGAAGACCAGGCACAGGCAGGTTGTTGAGGCACCTCCAGCAGCAGCCCAAGGAGGAGCAATGGGACGGCAAAACCACCCCCCTGGATCCTCTGGGAGCCTTGGAAAGTCCAGGTAGGATCCTGCAGCTGCTGCTACTCGGGGAAAAGTCTGGGCCTTTGGGATAGTGAAGAATCCCTGGCACAATCCTGGAAATGTGCAGGGCCAGCAAAGCCTGGATTTCCTGTCTCCATCCCCTGATTTATGGGATGCTTTGGGTTAAAGTTCCACCCCCTGCCATGGGCAGGGACACCTTCCACCAGCCCAGGTTGCTCCAAGCCCCGTCCAACCTGGCCTTGGGCACTTCCAGGGATCCAGGGGCAGCCACAGCTTCTCTGGGCATGATTCCCCTTTGTGTCCCTTTTTCCTCCTCCTTCCCCTTAGCTGTGGAACAGCCAAATTTTGTTTTCTTTACAATGCTGAGAAGCCTTTGGCTGCTTTTGGGATGGACAGGACCCTGCTGAAAACTGCATTTGGGTCCTGAAGAAGGACAACCTTGGGCCATCTCCATGGTTTTGGCCTTTCCCTTGGCTGGCTCAGCAAACTGAGCTTGGTGGCTCTGGCTTTAAGGGATGCTGTTCTCTCCTGCTGTGGGAACAGAGGCCTGGGATCTTGGATGCTGGGAATTCCCCGTGGCAACCCAGCATCTCAAATTTGGGATTGCAAATGAAGGGCAGCAAATGAAGGGCAGCAAAGCCCCGGGAAGGCTCCTCAGGATCAGGATGTCATGAACAAAGGCAGGTCAGGGATAGAAATCCATGGTGTTGGAGTTATTAGGCTTTGACAGACACAGAGTTTTCCCAGGTTTTATTCCCTGTTTATTTTGAACGTTAGAGGCAGCAGAGCAGCCCTGGGGCAGTGACTGGATGGCTCAGAAGGGGAAGTTTGTTAAAAGTGATGCCCGGGGGGGGGGCAATGAGAGCACTTGTGCTTTGCTGCTCCCAGCCTGGGGATGGACTGAGGTGGGTTCTCCAAAAGTGCCCAAACAAACGTGGTTTATTCACACACAGAATTCCTGGGTTTGTGCAGCTGGGGAGGGAGGGAGGGGGGCAGGGAGTGGCCGGGCAGAAAAGGGCTTTTTGTTCTCATTTTGCCTTTGGCAAATGCTCCACTTTGGCAAAGGGCTCCAGCAGCCAGAAGGGTTGGGATTCTCTGCTGGAAGGCTCAGCCTGTTCTGCAGGGTGAAGCTGATGCAGTGTGGGCCCAACCGTGGCAGAATTCCAGGGGTTTCTGCCTTTAAAAATGGCTTCAAAAAAGAAAAGTTGCGACCACAAAATAATTTTTTAAATTATTTTTCTAATTTTTTTTTCCCCCCCTCCAGCAGCAACATTTTTAAACAGCTCTTCCTCTACAACCCCCTGACAGGAGGGGGAAGCTGGGGGGGGGTCGGGCTCTGCTCCAGGGAACAAGGGACAGGAGGAGAGGGAACAGCCTCAAGCTGTGCCAGGGGAGGCTCAGGTGGGACAGGAGGAGGAATTTCCTGCTGGAAAGGGTGGTCAGGCCTTGGCAGGGGCTGCCCAGGGAGGTTTGGAGTGCCCAGCCCTGGAGGTGTCCCAGGAAGGCCTGGCCGTGGCACTCAGTGCTCTGGGCTGGGGGACAAGGTGGGGATGGGGCACAGGGGGGACTGGATGACCTTGGAGCTCTTTTCCAACCTCAGTGATCCTGGGATTCTGTGAAATCGTTGTTTAACCAGTCCATTGCCCTCTTCCTCCCATCATTCAGCCCAACAATAGACTTTCAGTTCACAATTCAATCAGCATCCACTGGCAATTCCTTCTCACCTCTTTGAAACGCTTCCCACACCTTTGGGTCTTTGTGATTGCTCAGCAGAGGGAAAAGGAGGGAATGGAGGAAGTTTTCAGATACCTGGTAGGACTTCATAGAATCAAAGAATCGCAGTTTGACTCTATGAAATCCTACCAAGCATCTGAAAGTCACAGAATGATTTGAATTGGAAGGGATCCCAAAGATTCTCTCATTCCAAGCCCCTGTTGGGCAGGGACACCTTCCACTAGCCCAGGTTGCTCAGGGCTGGGTATGGCACAAGTGCCCAGATCCTACGAGAAAGATGTCCCAGCCTTTGCTGGGACAGAGGGATGGAGCAACCCCCAAATTCCTGCTTCCTGGGAAGAGAATTGCTCCACGATCTCCAGCCAAGGGGTTGGGAGCAGATGTGCTCAGTCAGGTCCCCCAGTCAGGCCCCACTTCCCCTGTCACCCCAGTCCTACCTGAGCAGGTCCCTGAGGGTGGGCTGGAGGGCCCCAGGGAGAAAGGAACACGAGCAGAAGTGGCAGGATGGAAGAGGGACAAGGATTTAGGACGTGAGGCCCAGGGTTTGATTCCAGAGCAGTGGGAACTGTGGAGAAATACAGGGAGAGCTGAGCTCGCCAGGTTGTTCTGGGCACTGTCAGGTTGCTGTGGAGGGAGAGCTCCTGGGACCTGAATTTGAGCTGAGATTATTTATTAGGGGTATTAAGGCAGGCCCTGGAGGCCTGGGCTGGGCTCAGGACTCCACTGCTCCTTCCAGAGCCAACAAATCACTTGGGCTTTGCTGCTCCAGACTAACTGTGTGTGTCTCTCCCCTTCAAAGCCTGAATCATCTCTAATGAAAGTAATATTTTATTATTAAGTAGTTGGAAGCAGAAAAACGGCAATAAAAAAGCCCAGCAACATCTCGATTTGGCTTCTTTTTCTTTTTTTTAATGAACTACTGAGAATGTGAATAACGTTTCCTCTCCACATCCAACAAGACACTGGGAATCCGGGCTGTCTGTCCAATTCTCTGAGTCATTCCTTGGTTTTTTCCTGCTGGTCCTGGCGCTCTGGGAGGTTGTGCTGCTGTGGGAGGAAGAGGAGGTCAGGCAGGAGAAGAGGGAAAGCACAGCAAGGCCTCGACTCTCCAGGTGAGAAGGGACGTTCACACGGATCCAACTCCATCCTTGGAGTGACAGAAGGCTGGGATAAAGCAGGTTTTTTGTTTGCCATGTAACTGGAGTGAGAAGGAACCTTCCCAGCCGTGGTTTAGAGCTCACTGCACGTTCTGGAGCTTTCTAAGTGCTCCTCCTGGTCTTACCTTTCCCTGGCAGTCACTTGTGTCCTGCTGGAGAGGAAGGATCATCACCCTCTTGTGGGAAAGGGATGAACTGAAGGAAGTGTAGGAGGCCAGGTAGGAGGGAATGTGTGATTTATCCATGTCCAGTGGTAAGGAAAGCAGGTCAGAGCTGCTAAAATCCCTCTCAGCTGCTTGTCTTGGTCATATTCCCAGCCTTTTGTGATCCCTTTCTGTGGCAATCACTGATTTTTGGGATCTTGTTCCTGCAGAGACTCATGGAATGGTTTGGGCTGGAAGGGACTTTAAAGCCCATCCAGTGCCACCCCTGCCATGGGCAGGGACACCTTCCACCAGCCCAGGTTGCTCCACGCCCTGTCCAACCTCGGCTTGGACCATTCCAGGGTCCAGGGGCAGCCAAAGATTCTCTGGCCAACCTGGGCCAGGGATTTTGTATAGGAATTCCTTCCCAACATCCCATCTAACCCTGTCCTCTGGCAGTTTGTAGCCCTTCCCCCTTGTCCTGTCACTCCACCCCTTTTCCCCAGTCTCTCTCCATCTTTCATGTCGGGTCCATCAGGTCCTGCAAGGGCACAATCATGTCACCTTGGAGCCTTTTCTTCTCCAGGCTGAACAATCCCAGCTCTCTTGGTCTTTTTTTTTTCCACAGGGAAGGTGCTCCAGCCTTCCCAAATGGGAAGACCACTTTTTGTGGATCACTCCAACAGCTCCACGACCTTCCTGTGCTGAGGAACCCGGAGCTGGACACAAAATCCAGGTGGGATCTCAGAGTGGATGGAGGAAGCACCTCCCTCAACCTGCTGCCCACACTGGCACAGGTTTCCCAGAGCAGTTGTGGGCTCCCCATCCCTGGAATTGCTCCAGGCCAGGTTGGAACACCGAGATTCCCCTGAAGGATCATGGAAAGGCTCTTCCAGCTCCATGGCCTGTCCTCCAAAATCAGCTCCTCAGATCAATCTGGGCAAGGATTTCATTCCCTCTCTGCTTTGCAAAGTCCAAACCAACTCGGCTTCCCTCAGAAAAAAAAAAAAAAGCCTGTCCCCAAATTATGATTTATAACCAAGTAAATTGATTTCATCTTTAAATCCATGTTGAATCGGAGGGAGGGTCGTAGTAGAAAACAAACATTTTCCTGCAACAATAACGAGGGCCTCGTTATGGTAATTGCAACATAATTTGCTCCATCAATCACAGGGTGGTGTGGGTTTGCTTCTTTTTTTTTTTTTCCCCTTCCAAAAAAAAATAAAAAAAGAAATTTCTAGAAAGCCACGCAAAACACAAAACAAAACAAACAAACAAACAGCAAAAAAAAAAAAAAACCCTCACGAATTTTTAGCCAAATGTTTGTCTGTTGTTAATTAGAAGAATCTGGATTTTTTTGGGGCTGACTTATGGCTCTTTCCACAGGGAATAACAAACCAGATGCCCCTTAACCAGGACTAACCTGCCAAAGTTATGGTTTTGTTTTGTTTTTTTTTTTGTTTGTTTGAGGCACTCCCTGCATCTGCTTTGCAGATTAAGAGAGAGAGAGAAAAACACCAAGAAAACTATTTTATTCCTGGTTTTTTAATGACTTTTTGATTATTTAATAGCCCAGAGGAACAGCATAATAGCTAAAAACTCAGGTGAAAGTGATGGGTGAGTTTGCTAACTGTAAACTTTTGAAATGTGAAAAATCTGGAAAATATCAGACTTTTCTATTCCTCTTAGTCTTTTCTCCAGCCTGATTTTGTGCCTTGACAGAATTCCTACAAAATGCTTCGCATACATTAAGTTCCGACTGTTTGTGCTCCTTAAAAATGGCAAAATTATATATTGTTCTTTCAAATTTTGTTCCTTTTGAGTCCAGCTGAAGGAGACTCTGGGCTGGACTTTTCCCCTGTGACACAGTTCTTTCCCACAGGGAAAGATTCTTTTGTTCCATTTGTCCAAGGGAGGAATTGCAACACCACTTTAAAAAAAAATAAATTAAAAAAATAATAAATCTGATTTTATAAAACTGGTTTTCAGCATCACCAGCTCATGACAATCCAAGGAGAATAGTCCTGGAAGCTGAGTTGGGAGTGGTATTTATGGGAATGGAAGTTGACCATCTAAAGATAAAGGGGCACTTCCTAAATACATCCCTGGAGCAAAGAAAGGTGCAGCCTTTCATTTTTGGGAGGAGCTCCTTTGGATGAAGAGGTTTTCATTCCCTCAATAACATTCCTGGCTCGGCTTCCTGGGATTCTGGGAAGAGTCCAGAGTGGGTCTCTTCCTGCAGGATACCCCTTGATGTTTCCATGAGACTACCTGGTGATCCCATGGGATTACCTGGTGACCCCAGGTCATTATCTGGTGATTCCATGGGATTACCTGGTGATCCCATGGGATTATCATCTGGTAATCCCACATGATTACCTGGTGATTCCATGTGATCATCTGGTGATTCCATGTGATTATCTTGTAATTCCATGGGATTACCTGGTGATTCCATGGGATTACCTGGTGATTCCACGTGATCATCTGGTGATTCCATGTCATTATCATCTGGTGATTCCCATGTGATTATCTTGTGATTCCACGTCATTATCATCTGGTGATTCCCATGTGATTGTCTCGTGATTCCATGGGATTACCTGGTGATCCCATGTGATTATCTGGTGATCCCATGGGATTATCATCTGGTGATCCCAAGTGATTATCTGGTGATTCCATGTGATTATCTGGTGATCCCAAGTGATTACCTGGTGATCCCCCTCTCTCCCAGTCAGGGACCAACATCCCAATCCAGAAACACCTCCCAGAGAAAAGAGTCAAGGACTCAAAGCAATCCTGGAAATTCCAACTGGCAATTTGGAAAACCGCTGTGAGGATCTCAGGGAAGGGAATTTCCCTGGAATATGCTGAGGGAATATGAAAGGCTGGCTGTGAAAGGGTGATGGTGATCCCACCAAAAAAGACCCTGGAATTACGCCTGAGTGTATTTATTTTATCTTTATTTTTTTAAACAAGGATTTCACCAATCCAAGCCGGGCCATTCCACTGCCGTGCCTGGGAGGCCTCGGGAAGCCCAAGGAAAAGGATGCAAAGCAGGAGGGAGGAAGATCTTTTGCCATCCCATCGTTTCCCCAACTCCCAGAGCCTAATGGGAATAATTGAATTTCCCTCTCACTCTCAGAGAAACAATGAAAAACTTTGATATGTGGCTGGTGGAGCACATTTAATGTGCTTTTCAAAGACAGGCACGTCCAGGGACATTTGGGAGTGTTTCTGCTCTCCCTAAAAAAAAAAAGGGAATTGTGGAAAGGCACAAACAAGTGGTTATTTGACCTACTAAACACAGAAGGAATTGTTCTCCCCGAGCCATCTTTTATTTTGTGTGTGGTTTCTCTGGTGTCTGATAATACCTTGGAGTAATTTGCACTAATTTAAGTGTCTCCTTGGCATTGCCACGGAATTCTGGGGGAACTTAATATCTTGGAATCCTCCCTCAAGTTCTATTTCAAAAGGCTTCAGTGAGGATTGTCTGGTTTCCTTAGAAAACCAGGCTAAAAACACCATTAAAAGTGAATTTATTGTATGTTTACTATTGCAGCCAAGGTGCTTTACCAGTTTAGAACCTGTATAAACACAGTGCTTCATATTTTTTATATATTTTATATATTTTTATATATTTTTTCACAGGTTGATGTACTAACCATGCACCTTTACAAGATGTTTCCCCTGTCCTCAGTTATTAACAGAATTTTCCAGGCTGTAAATTGATATCTGGAATCATTTTAAGAAAACTCAATGATTTATAAACTAATGTGACGTTTACAAGAGGCTTCCTAAATTTGAGGTATATCTTGAATTTCCTCCCCTCAGAGAGGAAAAAAAGGTGTAGCCCAAGAAATCTGCAAAATCTCAGAGTTGGTAAAATGTAAAAATCTTTGCAAAATGTCTCAATTTTGAGGATTAATAATTATATCCTCTGCTTGGGAATTTTTTACGGTGGTAATAATTATGTGTGTAATAAGTAATACTTATAATAATTACAGATGAGTCTCTTAAAACGTTTTTTGGAGGTGGAAAAAGAGCAGGTTTAAAAATGTGATTTTTTTTAATTGAATCAACTGATTTCTTCTAATTAATACTCGCCATAGATAAGAAATATCTGCTTTATTTTGCGTTATAGAGAGCAAATAACCCTTCTGACGACCAGCTCAGAAGGATCAAACTCACAACTGCCTCTGAACACGTGACAGATTTTAGTGAAGTCACAAAAAATCAGCTGAAAAATCAACTTGTTTTGTCTTTATTTTGAAACAGGATCTTCGTAATCCCAAAACTAAGCCACATAAAATTGATAGAACTGTGATGCTCTTCGTGGCAGTCATGGGATAGAAGGGGTTAGTCGATTAACAGGCTAATTAAGCAATAATTAAGTATAATTTGGGCCCACGTGATCTTAATCATCTTTATTTCGTCACGGCCGTGCAGGAGTTTATGGGTTTCTGTGTTTTCTAGGACAGAAATAGGACCTGTCTTCTGAAGTAGGGTTGTTTCACCACAAGGATGTTCAGCCTGGAGAAGAGAAGGCTCCAGGGAGACCTTGGAGCTGCTTCCAGGGCCTAAAGGGGCTCCAGGAGAGCTGGAGAGGGACTGGGGACAAGGGATGGAGGGACAGGACACAGGGAATGGCTTCCCAGTGCCAGAGGGCAGGGAGAGATGGGATGCTGGGAAGGAATTCCTGGCTGTGAGGGTGAGGAGGGGCTAGGATAGAATTCCCAGAGAAACCGTGGCTGCCCCTGGATCCCTGGAAGTGTCCAAGGCCAGGCTGGACGGGGCTTGGAGCAACCTGGGCTGGTGGAAGGGTATTTCGGACCTGAAGACGAAAAATGTCCTTTGCCCCGCTGGAAAATGGGGAGAGTTGGTGAAGAGCCAGCTGGGGAGAGTTCCTGGGATGATCCTGAGATCATCCATAGCCCAGGGAAATTTTTAAGAGGAGAAGCAGCAGCAGCTGCAGGTCAGGCCTAGAGAGACTTTTTCTGAGGATCTGGAGGGACAGGAGGGGGGCAACGGTTTTAAACTGAAAGAGAGGAGGTTTGGATGGGATATTGGGATGGAATTCTTCCCTGGGAGGGTGGGGAGGGGTTGGGATAGAATTCCCAGAGAATCCGTGGCTGCCCCTGGATCCCTGGAAGTGTCCAAGGCCAGGTTGGACAGGGCTTGGAGCAACCTGGGCTGGTGGAAGGTGTCCCTGCCCATGGCAGGGGTGGCACTGGATGATCTTCAAGATCCCTTCCAACCCAAACCATTCCATCATCCCAAGAAAAGCTGGTTTGCAAAATCTCTTCCAGAGGGTCAGAGAAATCCTTGGAAGAGGAGAAAGATTTTTATATCTGCTGAGAGGGAAAAACCAGGGGAAAACAGGCCAGGCTCCTGTTCTTCCACGGAATAACGGGCTCAGTTTAACCTGTCACTGAGATAAGTGTGCCTTGAACAAAAACTGGTCGTGATGAAGCCCAGAGAGGATTCAAGCTGAGGGATCCCAGTTCTCCTTGGAAAAGACATGGGTCCTGCAGACCCCTCCTTTCCTTGGATTGCACAACTGTCCAGGGACAGATGCTTGGAGACAACCATTGTGTGAGGGACACGAGGAACACGCTGTCACAGGACATCTTCAGCCCTGGGGCTGCAGCTCCAAGGGCAGGGCTCCCTGGCACGTCTTGCCCAGATTTTCAGGCTCTACTTTGTTTTTGTTCTCATCAGTTTTCTCCTACAAACATTTGGGACAAAAGAAAAAAAAAGAAATGAAGCCACGGGAGCTGAAGCTGCGCGATCTGAAGGACCAGTTACAGCTTTCAAAGCAGTGTTTCGTCACCAAAAAGGAGCTGAGTCCTCAAAGGGCCTAAAAACTGGTCAAAAGGGAAGGTGGATCTGTTTAGTGTGAATTTAAGGAGAGGTTTCCCAGAAAAACTGTGGATTCCCCATCCCTGGAAGTGTCCAAGGCCAGGTTGGGTGGGGCTCAGAGCAACCTGGGCTACTGGGAGGTGTCCCTGCCCATGAGATGATTTTTAAGGTCCCTTCCAACCCAAACCAATCTGTGATTCTGATTCTAATGATGGCTAAGTACCAAATCCTGCTCTGTGTGGGTGTCTGTGGTTTTTTTTTTAAATCCAGAGGGCAAACAACCTCCCAGCCTGAGGAAAATCCTCGCAGGGAACGAAGATGATCCAATGCTGAGAGGGGTGTTATTGTACAAACAACGGGGACACAGAGGGGCAGAATTAAAACTGACAGAAATAATGGGTTGCTTTGTGTGTAAAGACGTTTCTGCAGCTGCAGAGTCACAGGAGATGTCCCTTGTCCTGCTAAAGAGGACACAGGGCTTCAGCCCCTTCAACCTGAACACGAGGAGGGATCGTTTCGGAGCCTGCTGCACACTTTGGATTCTTTCTGCTAGAGCTGTATTGGATTTCTCCTGCCTCTCGTGGTGACTCTGCCACAGCAGAGAGAAAATCTATAGGAAGCAGAGGTATAAGAAGGGGGGACACCACTGGCAGGACGTGCTGGGGTGGGATGGACCCCTGCAGAACCTCTGGAGACGGCGCCGTTTGCTCACGCTCGGCTGCAGCTTCTCAGCAAGACTTTGGACCAGTCCCGAAAAAACCTGACCAGGTTCATGTAGAACCATCCCAAACAAATATTAAGAAGATAAAAACAGCTGTCTTGTGATTTTTGGCTTCTTTCCCTTCCTTTTTCTGTCTCTTTTCCCAATTCTCGGACGTGTTTCTGGTGGTTGTCCAGCAATTCATTCGTCACATCTGCTCGTCCTTCATCTGCCTGATGGTTCCCTGTTCTTTCCCTTTCCTCTTACACTCCTTTCTCTTTTTATATTTTGCTCCATGTTCCCCCTCTGAATTTCTGATTTTCCTTCATTTTTATTCCATTTCTACCTCTGTATTTATTCTTTCTTTTTTTTCCCTAGGCTTGGCCTCTCCATGATTTCCTGTCATCTGAAGGCAGAGTTTCAGCTGATAAAAGTTTCCACGGAGGTCCTTCCCCTTCCAGAATTCTTTGCTCACTCTTCCTGAGAAGTCACCTTTTCAAATTCCTTAGAAACATCAAGGAAATTCTCCTTCCCTGAGATGTGTTCAGCCACCTCCCAGATAAATGTGATTTGCTGGGTTCTGCCCTGTGTTCCAGAGAAAGAAAATCGAGCAGGGAACAGTTTGCTCCTGTTTCTTATTCTGTGTAGGATTGGCAGCCTGAACCCTGATAAATTTAGGGCAGCATTTTGCTTGCTTTGCAAAACTCCAGAGTAGTTTCAAAGGGAAAAAAAATGGCTCAGGGCTTCAGGTGGGATTTATCATCTCTCTGCATCATCATTGAAATGCTTCCTGAGCTACTTGATTATCTCTGCAAGGAGATAATTCTTCCTTGGCTTTGTCCAGCTGCCTTTTGGGATGGCCTCTCTTTCCCTATGAATTGTCTACAGGCAATTTAAGGATCTCAGTCTGCACCACAGAGGGTTTTTACCCAATTTCTCTCAACTTGTCTGCAGAACTTCTTCCCTTTGACTGCACCTGAGACAGACCTGTCTGTACACAGGATAATTTCTGTGGCACCTGAAGTACAAGTTGAACCCATTGTACAAGTGCTGGGAACAGAGAGCTGGTTATTATAGCAATAAAAATGCAAAATTGGTCTTGAGAAATAGTTTGTTTCAGAGCTCAGGAGCAGCTGATTCACAGCACAATTGGGTACAAAAGCAAATTAGATAAAAGCAAAAAAAACAAGAACTCTGATGTAAAATAATTCAGTGCTCTGTTGGCCTTCAACGTTGGCTTTCAGTTCTTCCAGTGCTTTCCAGAGTTATTTCAAAAGATAATAATGAATGAAGTAATTGTTGGTATCACCTGAATTTTGGGCCCTTTGTCCCTCAGCGTTCCCTTTTGTGGAATTAATTCCTTTAATTCTTAAAGGAATTATTGTGGGGCTGTGAGGGTGGGGAAGGGCCTGGAGGGGCCTCTTTGGGGCGTTTGGAAATAGTCTCTCCATCTTTCCTGCCGGGTCCATCAGGTCCTGGAAGGCCACAGTCAGGGCCAGGGGGGACTGTTGGGGTGTCCTGGGCAAGAGTCAGATTTGGATGATCCTTGGGGGTCCCTCCCAGCTCAGGATCTTCCCTGATTCCGTGATAAGTCGAGGAGAAGGTTTGGAAACTTTCTGGGTCCTGTGTGGTCAGTGCTCCTTCCCACACCTCAACCAGGATCAAGGCTCAGCTGCCTCCAAAGCCTAAAGCAGTTTTTTGGATCATTCCTTTGTATAAATCAGAGTCACCCCAGACCCTGAGGTGAAATCCCTGTGATCCAGGAGGTGGAGCTGGAACTACCAAAGCCTTGGTGTGGGAACAGCCACTTGCCTGGAACAAAAAATGCCCATTATTGAGGAAAATCCAGGGTGTAAGTCTGCCCTCAAAAGAATTATCATGGAATCACAGAACATCCTTGTAGTGGTTTGTCCCAACTGACACAATCCCGAGCTGGAAGGACCCCCAAGGATCACCCAGTCCAAGCCCTGGCCCTGCCCAGGACACCCCAACAATCCCTCCTGTCCCTCAGAGCGTTGTCCAAACCCTCCTGGAGCTCCGGCAGCCTTGGGGCCGTGCCCACAGCCCTGGGGAGCCTGGGCAGTGCCAGAGTGCTTCCTCAGCATCCCCACACCTTTCCCACTCGAAAATAAAACCAAACAAACCCCCCAAAAACCCCAACTCAAATGTTCATCTGGTTTGGCTTCTTCCCTCTTTTTATCATTGGATGGGGCTTGGAGCAACCTGGGACAGTGGAAGGTGTCCCTTCCCATGGCAGGGGATGGGACTGGATGGGCTTTGAGATCCATCCCAACCCAAGCCATCCTGGGATTCCATGATCCTTTCCTTAGGAAATGAGGCCAAAATCTTCTCGCCCAGTTCCTGCTCTCCCACCCCACAAAGTACTGCCACACCCTTTTTCTGCCCTTAACCTCCCCCCCACCCCACCCAGGAACTTCCCTTCCAGCCTGTGCTCCAGGGAATGTTGTGCTCCCTGTGCCAACCCTCTGTTGAACCCCCACACTGGCTCCTATTCCCTGTTCCATGCCAGCTCCTTGTCCACACTGTGCTGATGGGAAGAGGCCTCTCCCTCATTCTTGTGGCATCCCAGAACACCCTGAGCTGGGAGGGACCCCCCAGGATCATCCAGTCCAACCCTGGCCCTGCCCAGGACACCCCAACAATCCCTGGGAGCATTATCCAAACCCTCCTGGAGCTCTGGCAGCCTTGGGGCCGTGCCCACTGCCCTGGGGAGCCTGGGCAGTGCCCACCACCCTCAAGGAAAGTTCTGGAAGAGGAATCTGAGCACAGATTTTGCCTTCCTTTGCTGCCCTTTGAGAGCACGTGGAGCCTGCAGCGCTTCCCTGAGTGGAAACATCACCTTCCCGGAGGGAATTTTTGTTTCTTCCAAAACATTTTCATCTCCAGTGACCTGACATTATCCATGTCTTCATGTGCAGAAATTAAACCACCAGGAGGACAGCAAAGTGCCCTCAGTGCTGGTGCTCTGCCCTTCCTCTTGCTTTGGTCTCTCTGGCAGGGATCAGTTTATCCCTGGTTTGGTTTTTATTTTTTGGACAATATCCTGCAACTGCAGATTTCCTCTGGATTTTATTGTGTTGGAAGATGGACTTCCCATATGTAGTAAATGAGCGTCATTGCTGATAAAACTCCTTCTTGGGAAATGAAATTAATTTGGGTTTGTTTTTTTTTTTTAACTTTATTGTGCCAATTAAGACAGTTTCCATCTTTCCAACTGAGAGGTTTCATCCATATTTCATCTCTATTTCATCCAGAGCATCTAAACTCTGAGCAAGTGTATCTAGGCTTGGGTTTTAGGGGTTTCTAAAGGATTTTTGGGGTGTGGGTGAACCAGGGTTAGATTTTGCTCCTTCCTGGGGCTTTATGGGGTCACTCTTGTGTAACTCAGAGCAGGATTTGGCCTCACACGTGGGTGTAAGTTCATTATAAATTAGAACCTGATACAACATGTAACCATTGCAAAGGGTCTGTGAGGAGACCAGAGCAGTTTTAGTGCCAAGCCTGGGCTGATTTCCCATCTGGTTGATCACCTCAGGCTTCTCTGCAGCAAATAAAAGAAATGGAAAAGTGAGATTTGGACGTTTGTTGCTGAGGATTGGGCTCTTGTGTTTGCACAGAAATGCTCCTGCAAACTCTCTGCCAGCTGGGCTTGGCTTTAGGGACATCCAGGCATCGCTTTTGGTGCCTCTATTCCGTGGTGAATAAGGGGGAAAAAGAGCTTTCCAGCTCTAAAGTTTATTTTCAAGTCCTTTCCTTACTTGCTGACCACTCCTTCTGCTGGGAAAGGGGGGGGGACACAGAGGATTCCCTGCCCTTGACAGGGGTTGGGACTAGCTGGTCTTTAAGTTCCCTTCCAACCCAAACCATTCCATGATTTTCTGCCTTTGGTGAAGGCCAGACTTCAGAAGAAGTGTTTGGTTCCCATGAACACCCATTTTTGGTGGTCGTGCTTTGAATCTTGACCCAGTTTGGGCTGGGAAATCTTCCCGGGAAGCCCAGACCATCCGTGCCAATTAAACCTTTTATCCATGGAGACACTTGGAAAGGAGTTATTCCATCTCCTTGTGCCAGGGATTTCTGGGGTGGAGAGAAATCTGCCTCCTCCTGTCACTGATTTGTTCTTTGTGGTGTCGTAACGGTGAGAGAAAAAGAGACCTGGGAAAGCTTTAAACTGGCCTCGAATTCCCTGAAAAACAGAGAATATTTTAGGGAGATAAAAAGAAACACCTGGAATTCTTCTGGCAAACAAGCCAACAGAACACCCCCAGCATTCCAGGCGGCTCAGCTGCAGCTCCGTGGAAATCCAAAGGAACTCGGAAATCCAAAGGAACTCTGAGCTCCATCCCAGAGCTCCAGCAGGAGCCAGGGCGCTTCCAAAGAGAAGGACTGGCATTTTCTGGGAAAGGTTTGCACGTCCTTCACGTGGGAAATGAGGGTTCAGCCCCCTCAGACACGGGCAGGGCCGGAGTGTGGACAGGAAAAGAAACATCTTGGGGTGATTCCCGTGCAACTGGGGGATATACACATATTTTTGGGGGGATTTAGGAGCCCTTCCTGATGAGATCAGACAGGGAACTCCCCCAAAGTGTGTGAAGAGTGACAAAGTGACAAGTTTGTGCCCAGAGTTAGTGCAGGGTCTGAGTTCTCAGCATCAGTGAGGTCCCAAAACTTCCTTCCCATCCCCAGGCCTTGCTCTGCTCCCCGACGCTGTTCTGACCCTTCTTCTGCTTCTCTTTGGGGTTTTTTTTTAACGTGTTTTCACTTTAAAAGTATTAAGAGTGACTTGGCAAAATGGTTTGGCTTCAACTAAGGGCTACAAGGGCTAAATTCAGATTTTATTGTGCCCAGACTTCCCAAGCAAGGGTCCCTGGGCGGTAAGAGATGAACCTCGAGGAGCTTGAGCTCTTTAAATCACAAAATTTGGGATTTGGGAGGGGGAAACCATCTCAAAACCACCTCAGTGGGTGCTGATAACACCAAGGTTGTGGGTTTGATCCCGATATGGACCATTCACTTACGAGCTGGACTCAATGATCCTTGTGGGTCCCTTGGAATTCGGAATTTTTGGGATTCTGGGATCATTCCCCGTTTATTTCTGCAAGGAACTGGTGAATTAAAAACTGGTGAATTAAAAGACTTGGATGTGAGGGGGAAAACTCTTCCTAAAGCTGCACTGGCACAAACTCATGCCCTGCATGCACCAGGTAATGACAAAATTGAGGTGTTTTCAGGTGACAAATCCTTCCTCTTGTCCCCTCATCTTTTCCTTCCTGTCCTGTGGGTAGTGATTTTTTAATGCCTGTTTTGTTATATTTTTTTTATAACCTATATTTATAACCATATATTTTATAACCGTATTTTTGTTATAACCTATTTTTTTTAACATTTTTTCCCCCCACTGGCCTTTTATTTCTCCTCAGTTTCACCCAGCAAGACACATATTTAACAATATCCAAGTCCACCACTCGATGCCGGGAAGGTGAATTTATTCAGGATGTGATGGAGGATCCTCTTGGGCCACAACTAACGGGAATAACCAAGCCCTGGGAATCGGGAGACGCTTGAACTTATTCCCAAACCCGGGAAATCTGGATTATTTCCTATTGCCTGTCAATCAGCCCGTGGGCTGGACAATTTGAGCTCCCAAACCTGCCATTCCAAGAGCTCTTTGCCGACCACTGACTCATTCCCAGGCCTTGTTTTCCTTTTTTTTCCTGAGCATTCCCACAGCCTTCGTGAAGTGTCACGTCAAAAACACCCGATTCCTTCGGCCAAAAACACAAACAAGCCCCAAATAAGGACCAAAAAAATAAATTAATAATAATAAAGAAAAAGGTGGAAGGAAAAAAATAAAAAAAAAAGGAATATTTTGACTGTCCCAAAGTGAAACTGTCTCAGTTTCACTTAATAAAAGGAATATTTTGACTGTCCCATTTTGGAAATTCCCAGCAACAAACTCGGTTCCGAGTGGGCCTGAATTTTGATTTTAAATCAAATGGAGTCGTTTGAGTTGTTTCCCTTTTGGATTAAATGAAACCTCTCTCTTGGCTTCCAGTGTTTTCCACCCTCGGTATTTTGGTTCCCTGGGAATAAATAAAGGGAAAAGTTCCTATTTCTGGTTGATCTGAAGCAATGGGAGGGTTTAATTATGACCTGCTAATTAAGTGAAGTGTCAGGGATAAGCTGCCATTCCTGCCTGTTTTCCCAGGGGATGAAGCATTTCACAGGCCCACAGAACTAGAAAAAAATCCCCTTTATTCCAGCCTGACATTCCCAGGCATCCAATTCTTGTCTCCCGAGGCTTACACAGTTTATATTTGATTTTTAACGTAATTATTAAATGACCTTCTAGTTGGGTTTTTCATCTTTGCCTGTCTCAGTTTGGTAAAAAAGCAAATCGTTCTCCTGGCTGGGAATTCTCGCCATCACTTTGCCAATAATCCCAGGAATTTCACATCCTAAAGAATAAATAAAGAGACGTTTTTAAGCTCCCATACGAGGCACAAAGGGTCAGTCATATGTTGAGGTGCTTCCATTATTTTTAGGAACTGCCGTAAATCGAATTATTAACGGGCAGAGGGAGGACAGATGTTCTTTTTTATCCTGAATTTTTTGATCACCGCTGGAATCAGAAACCACATTTTGCTTTTTGGGGAAAGTTTTCCTCCTCAGGTCCATGTTTTCCACGTTGTCCTCGCAGTGTCCTGGTTTTTGAGGATTCCCATTCCAAGGGCTGGTTGAGCATGGGTTGGAATTATGGGGCAATTAGTAGAGGTTTGTTTTATATTTTTAAATAATTAGGAGAATTTTCTTGTTCTTCCAGGTGTCTTCAAACCTCCTTTGTATCCTTGTGAAGAGTCCTCAGCACCCAAAGCAATCTAAATTATAATCTTGATAAATATAACATATTTATAATGTCTATATTGACATATATTACATATTTATACCTATTTTATAGTAATATATAAATTTATTTATGTGGTATT